>NC_056741.1:876892065-877024565 GCF_019279795.1 Protopterus annectens
AATAGAAATACAGACAGAATCCCCAGGGTGAATTTCAGGTTACACATCCAATCATCCAAATTGTGCTTAAATAGGGCCAACAAGGGTCTTTGTTTAACATGAATAGGAAATCTCCTCCTGAAAAGGTGGGGCAACCTCTGTGAGACAAATCTGTCTCTCCAGCAAGTTTTGTTGATGTCACATACCAGGTTAAGGTCCTTTGAGTGAGTGACCCATTTGCCATTTGACTTGCAAATGTGGTACATTTCCGTCAAAACTGGGTCAGAGATTGCTCTATATGCAAGGCACAAGTCACCTCTGAGCAATCTGTATTACAAAGAGTAAAAAACAATGATTTCACTCTGTCCACATAAGACAGATCTTGAAGACCCTGAATTTTCTTCGTAAGGAACCTTTGTGGTCCTTCCAATTGCTGCAGGTGTTTGGAAAGAAACACACTAAAGGGAGTGCTGTACTCTATTATTGGTCTGATGAGGGAAGAGTACAGGGGGTTATAACCTCTTTTTCCTGGAGGAAATGCCCTTACTTAAGAGATGAGCAATATAAAATGTCTTTCTCACCACTGTGGAGACATGGTGATTGACATTACTGTTGCAGTCAACCTGTGTGCCCAGATCTCTCACTACTGACTGTGTGCTTAGGGTATTGCTGTTGATATGGTGGTTTGCAGGAACATCACCCTTGTTGAAGAGGATGATAATGCATTTTTTTGCATTGAGTTTAATACCATGACTTTGGCACCAGTCATTAGTTTGCGTAAGACCTTGCTGGATGTTGACATTGCTAGGGGTTTCAGTGTTTGCTCCCAGTTTACAGTCATCAGCAAACTTTGTCAGCTGCAGTCCTTTAGTTTTAGCATGCACTTTGGAGAAGTAGATTCTGAACAGGATGGGTCCCAGAACTGGTCCCTGTGGAACACCACTTGTTGTAGGTCTGCTGGAGGAGTTGGAGACCCCTATTTTGACAGTATGAGTTCTATCAGTGAGCCAGTTTGCAACCCACCTGACAATACATGGGTTGATACCCAGCTGGGTGAGTTTATCAATGATGCCTGAGTGGGGGATTGTGTCAAAGGCCTTGGCTAAGTCTAGGTAGACCATATGCATAGATTTGCCCTCATCTAGAGCTTTAGTGACTGTCTCAAAGAAGTCCACCAAGTCTAACAGGCATGATTTCCCCTTGACAAAGCCAAACTGGGTGAGATTGAGCATGTGGAGATTTCCAATATCTTTATTAATAAGATCCATGATGATTCATTCCATAGCCTTGCAGATAAGGCTGGTGTCAAAGGAAAAATATACTTTAAAAATGATCAAAACACGGTGGGTTCAGGTCAAGGCACTTTAATCTTGCAGCAAGGAGACAAAAACGTGCTAATACAGAGTTTGTCTAACCAGAAACAGGAAATACTTTCATTTTTATACATTCTTAAACTGATCATGTCCTACCATGCTGACGTAACAGATTACCACCTTTTTCATCATCATCTGCTGACCATCTTTCCCATGAATTTCTGCTGATTTATTATTTTTTATGTGAAACTTCCTGAGGAAAACAACATGGTCTTGGTTACTCCCAGTTAGATATATGTTATATTACATTCAAGATACTACAGCTAAATCAAGCACAATGCTAGCAGTTCATTTCTCTAATAATCCTTTGTCTACTTTATCTCTAAATTACTACAGATGCAGAGGTTCCCATCCTCTGGACAGAGCTGTTTGTCTAAAATCATTACATTTATAACATAAGGCATTGTTCATTCATTCACTTCTGACCTAGCAGATAAACACCTGCTTCTCAAGTACATTTCCACAAGGCATAAACATGAATATTGCTGTGCTAGCAGTTACTAGGTCAGAGGGCAACTTGCAAGTTTCAGAAAGCATACTGCAGTTTTCAAAAAGCATCTTTTTCAGTCTCATATGAAACTCAATTTGTATAAAATACAGTGCATGAAAAATAGAATGAAAAGCATATTAAAATACTTGATTATTAATTTGGCATGAAGCATACACACAATAATACATATTTTTTCTAACATTTCCCTCCTGTTAATACTTTTTCATTCTATTTTCAAAAAGAATAAACAGCTTGCTTCTTTTCCTAACCTCTTCCATTCAGGATTTGCAGTTAAGAAAGTCATTCAGTTTAAACTTTTATGAAAGTGTTTCGCATTCTAGCAGCTCTTCAAATTCAGTACTTTGATACATAGTCTCAGATACAGATATATCTATGAATTCTTTAACTAATCTCTTCATGCAGGGGATTCCACAACAAATGCAAACTCCTATTAGGAGTAATCCTACCCCAATAGCAATCAATATGTTCATAAAAATGGAGCCCCACCCCCCCCAAAGGCATTCTGGAAAAAGTCTGTCAGAGGGTTTGGGCCTGGCTTGGTCATGGCCAACACTTGCTGAATCACCTCAAGATGATCGTTAATCTCATGCTGATGGTCAGGAATAAACGCACAGCATTCTTCTTTGATTAAAGCGCAAGTTCCGCCTCTCACCGCTAGGGTGAAGTCAAGAGCCATTTGGTTTTGGAGCACTACAGTTCTCATGGCATTCAGTTCATCAGTTATCAGTTCAAGAGCAGAAAAAGTCGCATTACTCATTACTTCGAGAAGTTTGGACAGTTTTCGCAGCTCCCATATTGATTTAACTCCGCCATACATAGGTGATATACCTGCCCAGTATATGACAGCATCACTCAAGTCCATGTGCGCAAGTTTGGCTCCCACATCAAGATGGTCTTTCCAGCCCGCTTCGATCCGTCCCACTGGATTATCGGGTTTCTTAACAGTCTTTTTGGTTACGTTTCGAGTATTTCAAATACTCCCTTGAGGCAAAACTGCAGTGTGTCGGATGGCCGGAACCAGGTACCCCAAAAAGCAACTGCCAGACCAATTCTCAGGTAACCATTTATATGTTTTTTACCACACACAAAATAACAGTCTTCTACCTTACTTATTACTTTGTTATGAAATGACTGCCCTGCATGAAACATTTTCTTGTCTATTACAGATAACTGTTTAAAAAGTACAGGATTGCATTGTACCTGGTCAAGAGTCTTATGCATAGATTTCAAAAATGAGTCATAATCTGTACTACAAGATCCACTCAAATCATTTGATTTTCTATAAGATTTATATTGTACTGTAACATTACACTTACTCCATCCCACTTGGATGGTATAATTTTTATAGAAACATACAATTCCTTTTTGTGTCACAGGCAAATACAGTGCTACCTTATCATGTGCTTTAATAGCAACTGTGTCAAAAAACAGATTTTCCCAGGTCTCATTGACCCCTAGGGGGATAGCAGTCATTAATAAACCCCCGTATGCTATTGGTATGGCCGTACAGACCCAGCAGTTCAAAACATTAAAAGTCTCAGCGTACACACGTGTAATTGCCTGATAAGTGTTAAAGTTCGGATGCCAGTCTATGTTTGGTTCATTACATCTAATCAGTTCAACCTTTGTGGCAGGAAAAAGGAATGGCCACAACAAAAAGAACAGTGTGATCAATATTGCAATAAAAATGATCATACAAGTTTTCTGAGGTTGCTCAATGTCTCTACTCACTCTATACCTGGCCATTTTGTTCTTGTTGTGCAACAGTAACAAAGTTTTTGTCCAGTTCAAAGTTTTTAACCAGTTTACAGTGTGTCAAATGAATCCAGGAAGCTCGCTCTGCGATCTTGACTGCAGTGGGTGTCGACAGTAGTACCTGGTATGGACCTTCCCACTTCGGAAAACTCCAATTCTTTCACTTCACAATCTTCACCCAGACCCAAGTACCTGGGGCTACTGGTGCTTCCGATTTCGATTGCTCTTTATCTGAAACAGAATTTAACTGCAAAAGTTTGTTATTCAAAAATCGCCTCATATACCCTGCAAGTGAACTGTCAGCCTCTTGCTCCGTAGACATGAGAGGTTTCCACTGAGGTGTATAATATGCCCTCCCAAACAAAGTTTCAAAAGGAGTTAATCCCTTTGCATTTGGAACAGTTCTCATACTCAACAGTGCTAAAGGCAAACAGTGCACCCAGTTTTTCTGTGTCTCTGCTATCAACTTCCTAAGTTTATTCTTCAGCACCCCATTATGCCTCTCTACTAGCCCTGCAGATTGGGGGTGATAAGCGCAGTGGTTCTTTAACGATATCCCAAAATAGCGACTAAGTTGCTGAATCATTTGGTTCACAAAATGTGTCCCGTTATCACTATAAATCTTTTCCAGTATACCAAATCTGGGTATAATATCTTTAACAAGGACCTTTGCAACAGTAGCTGCATCTGGATTTTTTGTTGGAAACGATTCTACCCATTTGGAAAACATGTCTATAATAACAAGGCAATACTTCTTATTCTCACATTTATTCAATTCTATGAAATCCATACAAATAGTATGGAACGGATATGGTGGTGTAGGAAAATTCCCTTGCTTAGGCTTCAACACCCCTTGTGCATGATGCTTGCTACAAACATGGCATGCTGCACAAACATTTTTTGTATAATTGGTAAATCCATAGGTTGTAAATACTCGATTCACTAACTGTACCATCCCCCCTGTTGAGACATGGCTCTGCCCATGGCTCAACAACGCTGCATATCTAAACAAATTAGATGGCAAAATCGGTTTCTTCTCCTTGGAGATGTACAGTCCCTTTTCGAGGATTGCTCCTTGTTTTATCCACTTCTGTTTTTCAATATTTGTAGTAAGTATCTGCATTGTTTTTAACATTTCTAAATCTAAAATCTCAGAGGGTTGTAATTCCTCACTCAAATGAAAAGTTTCTGTGGCTGAAACTGCCTGCTTCGCAGCTGTATCAGCCGGTGCATTACCTTTTGAAATCCTGTCCTGTTGTTTCGTATGAGCTACGCATTTGCAAATAGCTACTTTTTTAGGTAACTGAATTGAATCTAACAAGTCTAAAATAAATTGTACATGACTGATCGGCTTACCAGTAGATGTTATCATTCCTCTATTTTTCCACTGCTGCGCAAAAACATGTACAGTAGAAAAAGCATACTGACTGTCAGTATAAATGTTCACATTCTTACCTTTTGCTAAGGTACATGCCCTTGTCAAGGCAATCAATTCTGCTGCTTGTGCAGATAAATTGTGTGGTAAAGATTTTGCTTCTAAAGTTTCAGTATCAGAAATGACTGCATACCCCACTAGGTTCTGTCCTGTAGGACCCCTCCTGCATGAGCCATCCACATAGTATGTCACCTCGACATCATCCAAGGGAACATCCGTAAGGTCTTGTCTAGGTAATGTTTTTTGCTCAATCTCCTGCAGGCAGCAGTGTGGTTTGCCATCTGCAGGGGTTGGAAGCAAAGTTGACGGATTCAAAGTTGTGCATCGTTCAATTGTCATATGAGGTTGGCTCAACAGTATAGTCATACAGGAAAGATGCCTAGCTGGAGAAAGATATGCTACTTTTTCTTGCAGTAAGATAATTGTAACTGCATGAGGCACTCTCCACGTGAGAGGGTGGAATAGCACTACTGAGGCCGAAGCCTGCACTGCCATTGCAGCTGCAACTACTGCTTGTACACAGTGGGGCAGGGATCGCGCCACTGGGTCTAGCTGTGATGAATAGTAAGCTATGGGGCGTTGTTTGTCCTCATGTTGCTGTGTCAATACTGATGTCATATAACCTTGCTTACAGTCTACGGTTTGAATAAACTGTTTGTGATAGTTTGGTAATCCTAGAACTAAGGATGATGCTATCAGTTGTTTCAGCTTACAGAAAGCTGCTTCTGCTTCAGGTGTCCATTGTAATAAATCCTGTGCTGCCATTGACTTTTTAAATATTAAATCGGCCAGTGGAGCAGATTCCAAAGCATAGTTCGGTATCCAACTCCGACAAAAATTAGTAGTTCCCAGGAAGGACATCATTTCCTTCTTGGTAGTTGGTCTAGGTGCTTGTAAAATTGCTGTTTTTCTATCTTCTTCTAATATTCTACCTTCTTTGGATATTACATATCCCAAGTACTTAACTTGTTTTCTCCAAAGCTGTAGCTTGTCTTTATTTACTTTGTGACCTTGAGTAGCTAAAAATTGTAATAAAGCTATCGTGTCCTCTCTGCATTCTTGCTGGGTGGGGGCTGCCAGCAAAATGTCGTCTACATAAAGTAAAATCTGACTACCTTTCGGTGGGATAAATCCCGCCAGGTTGCTTGCCATTTCTTGTGCAAATATTGTTGGACTTTCACAATATCCCTGTGGTAATCTTGTATATGTGTACCGCTTTCCCTGAAATGTAAATGCAAACCAATATTGGCTGTCAGGGTGTATCGGTATTAAGAAAAATGCATTACTAATGTCTACCACTGAAAAATATTTTTGCTCCGGCTTTAAATCATTCAGTAAGGTGTGTGGATCTGGCACCGTTGGTGCCCTTGGTATAACTGCATTATTTACAGCCTGCAAATCTTGGACCATACGCCATTCCCCATTTGCTTTCCTGACAGGAAATAAAGGTGTATTACATGGTGAATCAGGAGATTCTATTAAGACTCCTTCCTTAGGTAAGGCTGCTATAATAGGCTTGATTCCTATCTCTGCATCCTTTCTTAAGGGATACTGTCTTTTCTGGGGTCTAAATGCTGACTTTGGCGTTATGGTAACTGGTCCTGCTGTTCGTATAAGTCCTACATCTGATTTCCCTGCTGACCAAAGAATGTCTGGTATGCCCCGCAAGGCTTTTTCCTCTTCTTCTAATAAGAGTAATACTCAGCTATTCTCACTAGCCTGTGAGTGCACAGCTGGGTGTGTCTGTGTAATCCAATTCAATTTCTGTTTCTGTGCTCCTTGTTCGGAGAGCTCTAATTCTGTCTGCTTTTCCCACCTTGTGACTTTTTCACCTAAGTCTGCCCATTTCAAATTTTTATTCTTAGTTAAGCTAACATGTGGCAATCTATTAGATTTATAAAGTGCTAAAAATTCCTGGGGCAATGAACAGCTTGCTACACTGTTCCCCTCTGCATCCCAGTACAAATTCTGCAATACTAGCCTGTTTGCGTGGTTCTGAAACAATTCCTGTTCATAATCTTTATCAGGTCCTGGTCTGTTACAGTAATATAGAGTACAATGCAACAAATGCTGTTTGTCAATGTCGAGGGAGGGGGGCTTACTGATGGCTACATTCATTAGTTCTTTGGTTACTGCCCCTGGACCAGTTGTAACTAAGTCCTGGCTGTACCAATAATATGTCTCACCCTCCGGTCGCACTACAAAAGTATCCATTTGTCGCTGTGCTTCCATACCCTGCATGGTTGGAACTATGGCTATGCCAAATATCTGCATCAAGTCTCTACCCAAAAGATTTACTGGGCATTTTGCAGAAACTACAATTTTACTTTTCTGGGTCATTCCTGAAATGGGGTCTGTTATTGGTATGTCATGGGAGAGTGGCTCCCGATACAGCTGTCCATTAGCTGCTTTCACTAGTATATAATCTGGTGATTCTGAATCTTCCGGTAACTTGGAAGGGTATATCAGGGTCCGTGAAGCCCCTGAGTCACACAGAAATTTAACTTCCCTCCCCTCTACCAGAAGCGTCACTTCTGGTTTCGTGTCTGCTAAGTAAAGCTCTAAGCTCAAAGGAGCTAGATCTAAAATTTCGTCTTCTTCTATGTCTGCGAATTCATGTACATCCTCTACTCCTTGTGTCACATCCTCTACTCCTGCTATTATATTTGCACTTACCTTTCCCTGCTTACTCTCATCCAATGATTCTTGACTAT
Organism: Protopterus annectens; assembly: GCF_019279795.1. Lineage (NCBI taxonomy): Eukaryota > Metazoa > Chordata > Ceratodontiformes > Protopteridae > Protopterus > Protopterus annectens. The sequence continues at coordinate 876,899,833 of NC_056741.1, forward strand.
CATATAGTCATTCCTCATCCTCCTTATTTTCTGTAGTCACCTTCTTGTTTAGCCTGCAATCCCTTGCTAAATGTCCTTTTTTCCCGCACTTAAAACATTCACCCTTTTTCTTTCTTTCTTCGAAATCTTCTGATCGTTTATCAGATTGTTTATTTCCCTGGGTATTTTTCTTACCCTTTTTCCCAGTTTGTACTACAAATACTTCTGACCCATCTTCTGCCGAAAATACTTGAGTTTTCTTTTTCTTTTTACTATTAAAATGTCTTTCTGCATGTCTAGCATATTCAAGTAATGGCTGTAATCTACTTGTTCGATGAGCTACCATGTGCTTTGTAATGAAGCTGCTAATGGGAGTTATACTACCCTTCAAGAATGCATTCTTTAACTGTTGTTCATATGAGGAATCTTGTGTCTGGTTTTCTGGTATCTGCATTCCGCAGTGATTATTAAAACACTCTAACAGTCTAGCATAATATCTATCAACTGTTTCACCTTCCTGTTGAATGCATTGATTAATGCAAGTCCAATCAGCCCTAGGCTTCCACTTTTCAGAGATTCGGTCTGTCAGACCTTTTACTCGGCCATCCAGTTCTGCATTAGTATGTGGGAGTGGTCTAAGTTGTGCATCACGAGGATTCCAGTCGCCACTGATCATGTGCCAATCTGGACCCACAATTTGTCTAACTACTTTTTCTACTTCTTCTCCATTTAAATGGTAACTTAATCTCATACCCTGTAAGTCTTCTAAAAATTTTCTAAAATTCACTTTTGGGTGGGGAATTCCCTCTGTGGCTTTCCGGATATCTTCCGGTGTCTATGGTCTATAAACTAAAAGAGTCGGATCCTGTCCTGCCTGAGGATTCGGTACTTCTATGAGCGGACATATCTCTTCTTTACTCATAGCCTGTGATTTCCTATTTAATTCATTTAATTCAATCTCCCTCCTCAAGTTGCGTGTTCGAGACCTGGTCTCGATAGGATCCCTGACAAATGGTTGTGATTTTGCAGGAACAACTGGGTATAGTGGAGGTGGATCAGCTTGTCCACTTGCTTCATATTCTGGTAACGGAAGCGGAGAGGGCGGAGGAGGGGCCGTTGCTATTACCAAGTTATTGTCTTCTTTGTCTAAGAACATTGTCTTTGAATTTTTAATTCTCTGATCCCTGCGATTTGCTTCCTCAAGCCACCTATGCGCCTGAGGGACTCCTAATTGTCTTTGCTTTTTTAGTTGACCTTTCGCATCTATTTTTAACTGTTTAACAAGTTTCATAAGTGCAAGTTTATCTAAATTACCCTTGAATTTATACTTATCAACCCATTTGGTGTAGTACTTAACATTGTCGGCACGCTGTAATTGCATATACTTCACGTCTTCAGTTAGGGGCGGGTCTCGGGAACTTTTTGTGCACTGATTTCCCATTGCTGTCTTAGCTAAGCGGTAAATTGTTACGTAACCCTTTCTACCACGTGGTACCATAAATCTATACCTTTTCACAGCTTATCTAGAATAACTGCCTACCTATTCTGTTTCCCTGATCTATGACAAACAACAGTAACCTCTTTTTCTGTCCCTGATCTGCACATGCAAATCTACCTGACAAAAAAAACAGTTCTGTACTTAGTCCCTGATCTTAAAACAGAAATAAGGTAATTCCTCCTTACCTGACCCTCCGTGAGTTGATCCACCAGATCGTTGACTCGTCCTGCAATCCCAGATCAGAAACAGTGGCTGGCCTCTTTCGAACGACAATTCACTCGGAGGTCTTTCAAAACAGAAGAGCCGATTTGGCCTCTTCTCCGTACGGATGCATGCCACCGGGCCCAATTCTGACCTAGGCCTAGAGTGAGAGGTACTTTCCGGCTCGAAGGACCAAACTGTCAAAGGAAAAATATACTTTAAAAATGATCAAAACACGGTAGGTTCAGGTCAAGGCACTTTAATCTTGCAGCAAGGAGACAAAAATGTGCTAATACAGAGTTTGTCTAACCAGAAACATGAAATGCTTTCATTTTTATACATTCTTAAACTGATCATGTCCTACCATGCTGACGTAACAGATTACCACCTTTTTCATCATCATCTGCTGACCATCTTTCCCATGAATTTCTGCTGATTTATTAATTTTTATGTGAAACTTCCTGAGGAAAACAACATGGCCTTGGTTACTCCCAGTTAGATACATGTTATATTACATTCAAGATACTACGGCTAAATCAAGCACAATGCTAGCAGTTCATTTCTCTAATAATCCTTTGTCTACTTTATCTCTAAATTACTACAGATGCAGAGGTTCCCATCCTCTGGACAGAGCTGTTTGTCTAAAATCATTACATTTATAACATAAGGCATTGTTCATTCATTCACTTCTGACCTAGCAGATAAACACCTGCTTCTCAAGTACATTTCCACAAGGCATAAACATGAATATTGCTGTGCTAGCAGTTACTAGGTCAGAGGGCAACTTGCAAGTTTCAGAAAGCATACTGCAGTTTTCAAAAAGCATCTTTTTCAGTCTCATATGAAACTCAATTTGTATAAAATACAGTGCATGAAAAATAGAATGAAAAGCGTATTAAAATACTTGATTATTAATTTGACATTAAGCATACACACATTAATACATATGTTTCTAACAGCTGGTCAGGCTAATGGGTCTATAGTTCCCAGGGTCCGTGGATGCATCTCCTTTGTGCAAAGAGATGACAGTAGCTGTTTTCCATTCCACTAGGATAAAGTCAGTGCTTAGGCTGTGATTAAAAAGCATGCTCAATGGTGATGCTAATTCCTGTTTTAACCCATGTAGAACACAGCCTGGAATGCTGTCTGGTCATATAGAGGCTGTGTTTTTGGCCTTGGAGTGGGCATTTAACTCGTTACATCTGAGTGACACCTCTAGGTACATCTGCAGTTAACTCCTACTAATGCCTCTAGGCATCAAATATTGCTTGTTCATATTTGAATCAATAATTCCAAAATCATGCTATGTACAAGGTTTTAAACTATTTCATCTTAAAGATTAAACAATGGCAAACTCAGTTGCATTAATATTTGACCTCTGTCTAGTGCAGTTAAATAGATATTAACTGTTGCTTTTATGATATTAATGTATATAGATATAATTTTCACATATCCAGATATCTCAACAGCTAAGTAACACAGACAGAGCTCCATAGCCCCATATGAAAGTTCTCAGCTAGATGAATAAAATGCTGCTGACATGATGCGTGTAACTTGAGTGGTTGCTGAGCTACTGTATGCTGTTCACAAAATATTACAAACGTAATAGTTACTGTGTTTACTGTGACTTATAAAATTCAGTTTAAGATCTAGAACCTAAAGAATACTACCACTACAAAAAATTGTGATGAAGAGTTTGCAATTTATACTTCTTTCATAACCTCTATGGTTCCATAGATATGAACATTTGTTTGAAATGTGAGAACATAATATGATTCTGTCAAAATGCTTAGGCTCCATCCATTGGAAGTTACAGTGCAAACTTCCTAAGCTCCATTGGAGTGAATGAGTTAATACCTGCTCCTCAGAGATACTAGGCGGGGAACAGGTGTTTGGGTTGCTTTGGGATATATGTGGCAGTGACAGGGGAGTAATGTTTTTACTGAACCTGTCAACCAGCAGGTTTGCTATGTCCACAGGTTATATATATATATATATATATATATATATATATATATATATATATATGTGTGTGTGTGTGTGTGTGTGTGTGTGTGTGTGTAGTACCATTAACTATGAGTTCAGTGCAAATCTGGGCCTTACCTTTGAGGTTACAGATGTAACTAAAGAATGCCTTGTGGTTATCTTTAGTTAGGGAAGCTAATTTGGATTCTTAGTTAACTTTGGAGGACTTCACTAAGAGTCTTATTTGCTTGTTTAAGTTGAGCAGGGAGTGTTTCCAGTTCTGAGACTGTTCCTTCCTGCTCTTAGACGGCAATTTCTTTCTCCTATTGTATAGCCTATTGATGGCAATTTTCCACCAAGCAGGTTTGTTTTTCCTTGAAGATCTTGCTTTTGCTCAATCAGGTATGGCAAAGTTAATACAATTGTACAGGTGCTTGTGTAAAGCATTGGTATATAACTCAGCATTGGTGTCCGTTCCATCATTGGGGGGAGGGGCTATGAAGTTATTTATGATGTCACGTAAAAGGTTGTAATTGGCCTTGGAGAAGTTTTTTAGTCTAGTTGTTGCTAAGGGGGGGGGGTCTTGTGTTATAGTTATTTCTAGCAAGACTGAGTTTTGGTTAGATCTCACCAAGGATGGCCACACGCTGGGATGGTGTAGCAGTCTCCCATGTTGGTGAGCACCAGATCCAGGATGATTGAGCTCTTTGTGGGTGTGTCAACCAGCTGGTCCAGGGCATTTGAGTCAACAAAGTCCAGGAACCTTTGGGCAAGTGAGTTAGAACACATATAATTTACCCAGTCTATGGACAGGTAATTAAAGTCACCCAAAACCAGGGTGTTTGGTTGTATCTTGATTGACTCAAGTAGATCCAAGTAGGCTGAGTAGATGCCCAGATTCACAGAGGTTCCTGTAGCCGGCAATGACCTGAAGTGGGGTCTTACAGTCAACTGCACCTGAAGTAATTCAAAGGAATTGTGCTGTTTAACCAATCCAGAGGTGTATTTATCTTTAATGAATATTGATGCACCACCTCCTTTTGTTCTCACGCCTTCAATTTGCAGTCTGAACGTGTGGAAGGAAATGTAGCCTAGTCCATTATTTTTTGTTGTTTGCTTAAGTTAAACAGTCATTATTATGGCTTTGTTGGAGTAATGTGTATTTGTGTGAAGCAAGATAGAGAGTACTGTGCCTTGTTATTGTGGGTTACTGTGAAACAGAGTTAAAGTAAACTACTGTAGACTGTTAACTGTATTATAATCAGACATCTGAGGTTGAATGAAGTGGCTATAATTGTTGGGTATGGGGACTGACTGTGGAAGAAAATCAGTGCCCTGCTATCATTTGTTTAAGGAACAGTCATTACTGTAGCTTTACATAACTAATATGTATTTGTATAAATCAAGTTGTAACACCACATTGTGTTTGGCTACTGATTGTAGACAAACACGTTTGTCGTTGTTGTTTGTCTTTCGGCTTTTTCCCGGTTAGAGGTTGCCACAGCAGAACTCCGGTCCGCTACTGATTGGCAGTAGATTTTCATGAATGGCAAGGTGCCAGCTCGACGTTCAACCTTCAACGAATGCACGCCCATTTACACGTCTTTCGAATGCCAACCCAACCGTGGGGAGGACATGCAGACTCCACACAGAAGGCACTCCCGCACTCCAACCGAGAATCGAACAGGAGAACCTCTTGCTGTGAAGCAAAAATGCTACCAGTGCACCACCGCGGAAGTACATTGTAGACAAACACAAATTAAAAAAATATATATGACCATTATTATTTCTTGGTTCCTTATTGAAATGTTGGCACTCATAATATCAAGTGTTAATAGACTGAAAAAAAGACCAAAAATCCAGGAGAAGAGTGAATTACAAACATCACTTTTCTCCTTTAAACTTTTTTTTTTTTTGCAGGAGGCAAGCCCTTCTGAACACCCAGTACAGTGGACAAGCCCCTCTGAGCTTATATATACCAACTCTGAGATCACCATACCTCAGAGAAAAGGGAATATTCCAAGAAATGGCAATCTCAGACTCGGTATATATAAGCCCTTTTTTTCTGCCATTCAGTCTCTATATTATGGGCTCATTCATGCTGGTCATGACATTTCAAATGGTTACTTTATTTCTTTGTCATTACAATCACCTGGCAGTATGAACACTGGCTCAAGGTTACGATCACTTTTGATGTGATATTCCAACCCCATGCACAAAATGTAAAAAAGGGAAGTTTATACTGCTGTCAATATTATTATTACAATCAGACATCTGAGGCTACTGCGTGTTTATGTGAAAATAAATTTTATTGTAGCCATTACTGCATTTTTACCACAGTCAGACATGTAAGTTGTACACCTTCAAAAAAGTGGCTATAATCATTGGATAGAGGGGATATCTGTGGATGAAAATAATGGACCCTCATGCCATTATCAAGTAAAACAGTCATTAAACTGGCTTTGCTGAACTAGTGTGCATTTGTGTGAAATAACTTGGAATGCTGTACTAAGGCTATTTATAACCCAAACCAGACATCTGAGGTATACACAGATCATCTGGAGCATTTCTCCCCGGGCCTCCACTGAAAACAGGCTCTGTGGAACCTAGTCAGACTTTCCCGGTCAACAAATGTTAAATAAAAAATAAATTAAAAAAAAAAATGCACAAGCAAGAAATTGGATATAATTGCTGTGTATAGATGCTGTCTGTGGATAAAGGTGACTCACTCATATTGTTGTATAATAACAATTATAAAGTCACTGTTCCTGCCAATCTAGATCAGTGACTGTGTGATAACAGTTACACAGTCACTGATCTAATTTAGCAGGAACAGTATCATATGATATACTGTATTTGCTGACAGTGTAAAACAGTAATTGTTCTGGCTTATATGCATAAGTGTGTTTTGTGGGGCAAGGTGGTTTGCAGTGCATCTAACAGTAAAAACTTGCCATAATTATTTTCACTTTCCATTACAGTTAAACAATAGCATCATACAAATAAATGGCTATTTTGGTGGTCTGAGCAGGATGTGAATAAAAGCAACTAATCGGCACAGTGGTGCAGCAAGTAGCATAGAATTCTTACAGTGGTTGGTTCTGAGGTTGATTTCTTGGCTGTGGTTTTTTCTGTGATGAAGCTGCATATTCCTCCTCTCTGGGTTTTATTCAGGTGATCTGGCATCCTCCAACACCCCAAAGACATGCCATAGATGAATTAGTATTCCTCCAGTTTGCAAGCTGGTAACTGTGTAATGCTTGTGTGTGCATGTGTGTGTGTGTGTGTGTGTGTGTGTGTGTGTGTGTGTGTGTGTGTGTGTGTGTGTGTGTGTGTGTTTATGTGTGCACTTGCATGTGTCTATATGTGTGTGCCAGAATGAATATGAAAAAATAATATCCATGACGTTATCTGTGGTCACATGCACTACTGAGATGCACATGCATAACCCCTCTGGCTAACAGTAAAAAGAACAGTTAATGCATAATTTTAAAATTTGAATGCATAAAATGCATCTCATAACATTTAGACCCTCCAAGCTTCTGTATTCCTGGCAGTCCCCAGACCCTGTAGCTGTATAAATGGCTTTTTACACAGGCTTAGCACAGGGACATATTTCTGACATTTTTTGCCTTGGCCCAACCTCATTTAATACTGTCACTGCTCAGAAATGCACAGATAAGATCACTGTCAATTGTGTGAGTGGGTGGGTTGGGGACAATGCGATCATTACTTCTTTCACTTTCCTGACAACCAAACCTCAGAGATGTCCACAGAAGGTTGCTATAGCTTGTGTAAGGCAGTGCACTTTTAAGGACCAACAACAGCCTGCAGTACCTTAATGTGATCACCATTTTTCACTTCCCTCACAGTCAAAAATCAGACCTGGATATAGGTGGTTATCTTTTAGAGTAGGGGTTAGGGAACATTTTTTCTTTTACTTTTGTCCCACTCGAACATCAGAGGAGTAGGCCAAACGTGATTGCTTTTTGAGGCTAGGAGTGAAGAAACATGCTATTTATATGTATGACTGTAACAACTTAAAATATGTCTGTGTCCATTTCTTCTTTCATTTTCATCTCAATGTAACACCACAGGAATACACAAAAGGTGGCTGAGGTTTAGAATGGGGATACAGGCAGCATTCTCAGATATGATTTATGTAACCTTTTGAGCATTTGTCATTTTATTTTATTGAGAGCTTTGAACATTAAGCCTTAGACACATTTCTTCATTGAAAGAAAAAAAATAAGGTTGAATTTCTTTCCTTAATCATTTTTATTCATGCTAAAACTGGATAAAAAAGTTGGAGAAATGCTTTAAAATGCATCTAAGAGAATATAAAACCCCTACAGGGCCCAGACCATGGCTTAATTTAGTTATTTTCTCCTCAGCTATTATAGTCCAGTCTTGGCTAGTTAGGGTGTGCTGACAGGATAGACAAAAATGCTGAACATTAAGACAAAATGTGAAAAAAAACAAGAAAGATGTAATCTGTCTGGATGGCGGGAGGAGGTCAGGACAGGGGAAAATAGGGAGGCACGGGGTGGTACTGGGAAGGGGGCGAAAGGATAACAATAAAGTGCCATAGAATACTTCACAAATTAAAGCCTGCTCTGAGACTTTCCAAAGCAATATATAACTTCACTGTCAGTGTAATGGTTTAACGTATGCAAACCACACTTAAGCTCCAGATCTAGAATCCTATATGGGTTGGTTGGAAACAGTGTGTTGGTTTTGCATTATTCCTTATTTGTTTCTAATATATTGCGCTAACTATAAAAACTCTGCAGAGCAGAAATGTGTGTGAACTATATCCTGTAGAATTCATTTTGTGTTCCATAAATTCCACCTCCATGCTGTAGGCATGAGCAATCCAATTAAGCAAAAATAAAAGCAATTGAGACATCCCTAAAACACCAGAGACATGCCAAGAACCATATACGTTTTAAAGGACTAAACAGATAGCATGTTTACAGTGAGTGCTTTGTAAGAATGTAACAGTAAATGAGATATGGACTTACAAGATTGAATTTATGCAGAATAAATGTACACAAAAAACTGTTGCACAGCATTAATATAATAACACAGAGCAACAACACTATGAAAAATTTGTATGGACAAGATGAAAATCCAAGAACATTTAAGACTTCTAAAGGGACAAGATAAAAAATAATTGTATTTCTTATTTCTAGGCTCATAGTTTATCATGCACAGGCCATTAGTATGAGCGTGATACAGCAGCAATTCCAAAAATGGATAAAAGTGCTCACAGTTAGATGCTGCAGGTGTTAAGTGTTCAGTATCTGGAACCAGTATTGCTCTCATACAATTAATGAATAATGATCTTTGTCACATGGTCAAAGTGCTGATTCCAAATTACTGAACAAGTCCATCGCTCTAAATTAGCAAACTGTGTTGTTTCACCATTGTGACCAGCACAAGGCCACATATTTACCAAACAGCAGTAAAGCTAAAGATTAGAGCAAAATCTCATGATAAGTATTACAGAATATAAATGCTGAGCAGTCGAGCAGCAGATCCAATTAACACTTTCTTTCTGTTTCCTGTTTTTGAACTCCATCTTTTCCATCCCCTAAAATCTCCTTTCCCAAGGCACATGCATTTGCACAATGATGTATTAGCGGGTTCTGTTACAGACAGTAGGGCAGACTGATTCCGCTGTTATTAGACGGCATTACTTTTCCTTCTCCACAGCTTCTTAATGTACATACAAACACACAGTATCTCTTAAAACATTCAGTGCTTTGAATGAAACCGATCATTAATGAATGTACAATAAATCATTAATTCATTTTCACTCATTTACTTTATAGCGCTAAACAAAATAACAATCACTGGGCATTCAATTCAATCCAAGGAAGAGGCAGATGCCTGAGACAGGACTATGGTGCAGATTTAAGGTGTGTGTTTTCCAATTACTAATACCCTTTGGGAATTGCACAGCCTTTCTCAAGTTTGTATCTGGCAGTCACAAAAGCCTTGTGCAAGTACTTTAGTTGTAAGAGATGGATGAGCACTTCCTGTTTGTGGCAGATTTACAGATAAGTAAAATAACTCTTCATGCAGGGCCTACAGCCTTGGGGAAAATGTGGTCCAGTTCATTACTAAAATGTAAGAGCACTACAATAACTTTGAAAACAGCAAAGTGCAGTATGACAGCTGCATGGTGCTTTAATAAAAAAAAAGAAAGAAAAAGCCAGCACTGAATTAGGTCTGAGAGCAAACAGCTGAAGCATGTCGAACATAGGGAATCAGAATTTTATTGGACTCTGCAAATCAGTTTGATATCTGATGGAAACAAAAGGAATTTTAAACAAGACAGTTGGCGTCTTTTAATTAAGTTTAATTTTTGTGTGCAATACCTGTTATCTCAAGAAGACATAAAGATGTCCATCTTCTGTTTCATTTCTAAATAAGTTTCAGAGTTTGTTCTTAGTCTAATATGTGGTAAGATTGTGCTGAGTTTTAGTCCCACAGAGGAACACAAGAAGTTACCCCTTAAGGACATTAATTCATCTGAATGCAGCACAATTAAAAGAGACAGACTTGATGAACAATAGTAGAATATGGGGGGAACACAGTAAAGAGCTATGATTCCTATATTGCCATATGGCATTATGCAAAATCGTAACCTACGAGCATGCAAATTGCTTTAGCAAAGTAGTTTCCAGTAAACATTTCTTGTTTAGTAAAAGCAGGTGTGACAATAGCAAAATAAGAAGGACATACTCTGAAGAAATGTCAATGAGGCTGGGGTTGTCAGGTATACTTTTTGTGTAAAAAATGACTGCTGTTGCTTTGAAGAATGGATGGGGAAATAGGGTTATGATAAGGGTAGTTAAAAAGAAAGGCAGGGGAAAACAGCAAGGATATAATTGTTCAAGTAATCAGTTATTACATTTTATACCCAGGTAGTCCCAATGAGTTTACAGACTTTTGGTAAAAAGCACCATGGTGAAGTGAAGAGATTGTACATGGTCTGAGGAAGCATCATTGATGTGAAAGTGCTAACCTGTTATTCAATTAAATTCTTCTGCTTTCAGCCACCTCATTTCTGCATTTTTATTTTATTATATCTGATAAACTGCAGGGGGAACTATATATATATATATATATATATATATATATATATATATATATATATATACACATACACACACACACACTCACACACACATCAAACGTATGGTTCATCGTGCTGTACTTTCGTGGACCCCCTTTACCGAAAGTGCATTTTATTGAAATTGCACTTTCGCTAAAGAAAAACAAAAAAAAAACATGCAGTTTGCATGTAACGTTAGTTGTACATCAGTGTGTAGTGTTGATGTATAACTAAGCAAACTCTTGGTGAGATTGTGGTACAGTGGGGATAAGGGAATATTCCCTTTTCCCCACTGTAGTGCGATCTCGGAGTGAGAATATTAAAGTGGGGGGTGTGGGGGGTGCAGGGGAGCTTGCCCCCCTTCATAATCGTGTTGAGTGTGTTTTCTTTATTTTGTTTTTATTTTTATTTTTCCGCAAAAGTGCATTTTCGATATAATGCACTTTCGCGGAAGTGAGTTATCGGAAGTACAGTTCGATGAACCGTACTTTTGATGTAACAATGTATAGACCCATATATATAAATATATATATATATATATATATATATATATATATAATATGTATATAAATATATATATATATATATATATATATATATATATATATATATATATATATATATGAATATATATATATATATATATATATATATATATATATATATATACACGTATCTCTATATATATATAAAATTGTTTACAGTCTGTCAGGATGATTCAAATAAGGGCAGATTAGTGGAGGGTGCTAAGGGTACAGATGACCTGTAGTTAGCTTATCACAAGAAGAATTATTGCTAGCTTTAAAGACAGAGTGGGTGAAAACTTTCTATCTTCAAAGGGGACGGCATTTCAGAATCCTGAGGAAGCACCAGTGAAAGCCCTATTAATCAGCAGTCTCATGTATTCTAGTGACAAAATTTTGATGTTATTAACTTCCTTTGAAGTTCACAAGAGCTGTCAGAAACTTATGGAGGTTAACTAAAAATCTGAACATAACTGCCAGGTAGAATCAGTGAAGTCTTTATGTGAGGTCAGGGTACTTAAATGTTCAAACAAACTGCAATGGTTCTCCCTGTTTTCTGATTTTGATAAAGATCTAGCAATTCTGTGATATACAGCATAGGGCAGCATAGAGCTTCCTGTTCTGTTAGACTAAACTGGATTACTCTACGCTGAATTAAAATAAGTAAAGTGTTAGTAATATACTCTCTGCAGTGGGCAGTGATACAGAAGAAGACACAGTACAGAGCCCTATAGCTAATATTAGTCATATAGACTGCTTAGATAACAGGATTAGAATATATCAGACTCTGGAAGTCTTTTCAAAGCTGAAGACAAAACAAAAACTAATGTAACAAGCACCCTGCTACAGCTGAAGCCATGACAGCCTGGCAATTAGTACAGATGACAAAATCACTTTTAATGAGCTCCTTCTCGTGCTAGTGCTAAGGGTTCAGATTTTGAACCTCTCCACCTTTATTTGCCTACTGTGTGACCTTGAGTAAGTCACTTAACCAGACAGTGCTTTGGGGCAACTGGGAATTTGGCTAGGGTCCTAAATGGTCTCCTGAACCTGATGCCCAGTAACCAACTAAAACCTATGACCACAGATGCAGTATCAGTCTTCATTCGTATATGATGTCAGCATTTATGCGCTGGTTCATTAGAATGGCATAGATGTCTGTATCATAGGTCCATAGGTGTTTACTAGGCTAACAACCACAAGGACCTTTTTAAGCCTAGCCATGCATCCCAAATCTCTGACAAGTTCTGATACCCTTGATAAGTGTAAGCATGGGCCTGGGAGATGAACCATTTACAGGTTACCTATGTCCATTAGAGACATAGGTGCCAAACCAGGGATGAATTTCCTGTTCCTCATCTAGTTGTCCAAGTTGCACTTGAATTGGGTTAGGGAGGAACTCTGCTTCACATGGATGTGGAGCCTGTTGTATAGACAGGGTAAATTTTAGGATACATACTTGTCTCTCCAGCAGGTCCTATTTATATCACAGGCAAGGTTTAAGTATTTAGAATGGGTAGTTCTGGTGCTGTTTGTTTTGTGGACGTCCATCAGAGTGGGGTCTGACAATGCCCTGTATGCCAGGCATAGACCTCCCCTCAAAAGCCATAGGAGACAGAACACAAGGATAAGGCCTTGAGGTGGTCTGTATAGGACATTTTACTTACACCCTGTATTCTTTAAGTGAGGAACCTCTGCGGACATTCCAGTTGTTGAATATGCCTGGTTAGGTCCATAACAAAAAGGGCACTGTACTCAATGATAGGTCTGATGAATGCCGAATACAGTGGAACAATGACTTCCTTGGACTTAGACGCCATGCCTTTGTTTATAAGTTGTGCAACACAAAATGATTTCCTCACCACTGTAGACACATGATGGTCAAAGGCTGGATCACTATCTATGTGTGTCCCTAAGTCCCTGAGTACTGTGTCATATCTAATGATTGTGTTGTCAATATGATAGTTATCATGGGTGTATGACTTCCCAAAGGATACTATTATGGATTTCTTGGCATTTAATTTTAGTCCATGGTGTTGACATCAGTAGTCTGTCTGTGTCAGCCCCTCCTGGAGAACATTTGTGTCAGTGTGGGATTCAATGACAGCTCCTAATTTGCAATCATCTGTAAATTTAGTCAGCCAGAGACCACTGACATTGGCCTTGAGAAGAAAATGCCAAAAATGAATGGTCCAAGGACTGATCCCTGAGGGACTCCATTTGTGACTGGCCTCTTTGTAGAGGTGGACTCCCCAATTTTAACTTCCTGGGTCCTGTCTCTGAGCCAGTTGGCTATCCACTGGGTGACATATGGGTTTGTACCTCACGCCTTGAGTTTGTCAACAATGCCCAAGTACGGTATTGTGTCAAATGCCTTGGTCAGGTCAAGGTAGGCAGTGTGAATGATTTTGCCCTCATCCATTGCTTTGGTTACCTTCTCAAAGATGTCCACCAGGTTGAGTAGGCATGATCTGCCCTTGACGAAACAAAACTGGATTGGGTCCAGTGTCTGGAGGTTTACTATATCTCTATTGATCATTTCCATGATAATTCTTTCCATGGATTTACATACAAGACTAGTGAGACTTATAGGTCTGTAGATTCCATGATCTGTAGATGACTCACCTTTGTGCAGATGGACGACTGTTGCTGTTCTCCATTCATGAAGTATGAAGCTTATTTGGAGGTTACAGTTAAATAGTAATTCCAGAGGCCCTAATAAGTCATGTGTCATGTTATTTAGAAGGACTCCTGGGATATTATCTGGGCCCACTGATGCAGTGTTCTTGGACTTAGAGGGAGCATTAAGGACTTGTTCCCTAGTGATAGTAGGGGGAGTTATATTTGATGGTATTTCCTGAGAGAAGGTTGAGGGGGAGAGAGGGGTAAAGTTGGAGCTGAATTTATCAGCCAGGAGGTTTGCTATATCTTTTGGCTCAGTATAGGTGACTCCATTTACAATAGGCTCTGCACACAATTGTGTATTGCCTTTGAGGTTGTGGACATAGCTAAAGAATGCTTTGTTGTTGTCCTTGGCCTGGGAGGCCAAACTGATCTCAAATTTGGCTTCAGTAGACTTTATTTGTCTTCTGAGTTGTTTGTTTAGTTTGATGAGAGGGATTTTATCCTTCTTTGTGCTGTACCTCCTAATTTTTGCCATGATTCTATTCCTCCTGTTATACATCCAATTGATTTTGTGATTTCACCAGGGTGACTTGTTTTTTGAGTTAATTTTGTACTTCTTCCTGGTGAGTACAGCTGCCTCTATGCAGCTATTAACATGCTTGTACAGGGTTTCTATGAACAGTTCTGCATAGGCAGCAGTATTGTCAGGGTTTATGGGAACTTGAAATTTTGCCAGGTTATCACTTAATAGCAGGAGGTTAGCCTTAGAGCAGTTCCTGAATATTCCAGATTTAGCTGAGGGTCCAGTTTTTATTTTTACTTCAACGAAGACTATTTTTTTCTGACCTTACCAGGGAAGACATTACAGTAGGGGGTGTATTGACTATCTGGTCCAGGGAGTTTGTCTTTACAAAATCCAGGAATCTCTATGCCTGTACATTTGGTGTTGTATAGGATTCCCAGTTAATAGTGGGCTAATTAAAGTCACCCATGAATATGATATTGGGTTGGATGGTTAGTTTTTCTATTAAGTTTAAATACATGATTCATGATATGGGTTTCCTGGTTCACAGGGGGGGGGTGGCTATAGCTTGGAAGGAAGTGGTATTGGATTTTGCCTATGGTGAGTTGAACATGGAGCAGCTTAAGTACATTGTCCTGTTTGACCAGCCTTGAAGTATATTTATTTTTGATGTAAATAGAGACACCTCCACCTTTAGTCCCTGCCTGTGAAGTAGCTGGTGTAAATGTGTGGAAGGCATTATAACCTTGAAATGTTGGTGTGCTCTCCGTGGCTTTAAACTATGTCTCAGTGATGGCATAAATGTCAGTATTCTCTATGGTGAAGAGAGCTTCTAGGGAGTGGATTTATTTTTGTTTAGACTCCTAGCATTGAGCAGTAATACCTTTAGATTTTGTTGGTTTTGATTTGCTATGTGAGAAGTACTTTCAGTATGGCATTGCCTAAAAAAGGCACTATGGGGGAAGACTATATTTTAGCCAAAATTCAAAAGCCTAGAGGGGAGAGGTGCAGACCATCCCTGGAAAAGCAGTGCAGTCTGTTGACCATCTCCTTCCCTGCTGACAAATATTGCACTTCTTTAGAATGACATCAGCAACTATGCCAATTATTAAAGTAAATCAACTTTTGTTCATATTGTGGCATCATCCTTATAGAAGGTAAAATGCTGCTCAATGCTAGGCTCATAATAGCCTGAGACACATATTCTGAGGGCTCCATGATGTCTGTCTTCATATAGTCTAGGGGGGTACATCTCAGGTCATTTACTCCCACATGGACTATGATTAAGTCATATTGATACTTGTGCTCCCATGACCTGAGTGCATGTGTAATGTGGCAGATCCTAGCCCCTGATAAGCAACTAACTGTGACTTTCTCCTTACTTATCCTGATGAGAGGCACATCAGTGTGTCTCATGATGGACTCTCCAGTGACTAGAATTGTTGGATTGTGTGGTGGCTTGCCTTATGGTCTTAGAGGTAGAGGCTCCATGCGATGTAGCTCTATGTGTTGATGTGGGTGTTGTTTTGAAAGAGTAAATTTTAGAGCTGCTGAGGGTATTTGTTATGTGTACTTCATCTAGGAGGTCTTTGTGATTTAGGAAGGTTACATTTAAGTGCTTCAGTATAAGTCTGCTTTGAATTGTGTGTGATGGGTGCAGCGTGTGTACTACTGACAACCTTAGTGATATTAGGAGTACTTTTATGTGAGTGTTTTGCCTCCAGTGACATTGTATAAAAACATCTCTCACATACCATATCAGTTTGTTTGGGAATTAACTGGTTGTCAGTAAGCATGAGGTAATTTCTACATTGCCTGAGGATGCACGTATCCATACCAAACTGGTAAAGGAGACTGTGGGAAAGTTCAGATCTATGGCAACAGACCCTTTCTTATTGATTAGACAGTTCGAAGTGAGAATATCAGTCAATGTCAGGAGTGTGACGATTGCGGAGAGATAGGTGAAGGCTGCCAGCCTAGTCAAAGAGAATTTGATATATAATTCTATCAACTGTATAAATAAATGTAAAATACAGGCTTGTGTTTTTAAATGTAAGAAAACACTGTGAAATGTGGAACTGCAAAATATGTGACAACATTGCACTCTACTGGCCCAGTGAAGCATGTTGTATCCTTTCATATTAGAATTTGGCCCAAGGGCGGCTGGATGAAGATTTCATGCCCATTGTTTGAAGGCCAAAGTTTATGACTAAAATTTAGATGTGGAAGGTGCTTTATTGCTTTAGTTTCTGTTAGTATATACATGTGAAATGTCTTCTATTGTTGTAAGTTTCTGTGCAGGTGTTAGATTGCTAGATAATGCAGTTTGTGGCCTGAGAACTCAGACCAGGTGTTAAGATGATGCAATATGAATACTGGGAAAACCTAAGTATCAAAAATGATGTCATTTTGGGAGGGCCTTAGAGACATGTTAGTTAGTAATATTTAAATACTATTTCTCGCAAGAGACTGATAGCATTTTGAACTGGACATCAACTTATCAGCACTCTGCTTATGCTCACATGTAAGTTTGTAGCACTGTGATATCTTGTAGGAATAGTTAACGCTAGTAAAGATTAATTAGGTATTTTTCTTTGAAAGCATACCTGTCCTACTGTATTATTTTAAGTTTCTGTGTGATCTGTGAACTCTTAGATATCTCTGTGATGTAGTAGATTTGGCTTGTGTTTTAATTATTTATTATTAAATATTTTTAAAACCTTCTACCTGTGGCTGCTTTGCGTAGAGATAAAGTATGCTTTAGAGTACATTATATATTTATAGAGTTTACTGTCTAAGCCCTTCCAATAAGCCTTAGACTGTATAGTCACATTACCATTGGATATTAATATTGCACAGTAATAATTGGAGACCCTTTTAAGGGCCTTTTAGTAGCTGATATTATTAACTGGGTGGTGGCAGTAATTACTACTGTATAGTCTGGGTAAAGGGGCACAGTTGGAGAAACTGTGTCAGCCTTTCCCAGGAGAGTCTGTGAATTTGTACAAATACTTATCTCAAAGTGTGTGTGTGTGTGTGTGTGTGTGTGTGTGTGTGTGTGTGTGTGTGTGTGTGTGTGTGTGTGTGTGTGTGTGTGTGTGTGTGTGTGTGTCGTGTCAGCTACTTGGCAGGGACACGAAGCACTGGTTAGACAGAGAGGGTACTGGAGGTTTTAGCTTGCCCAGTTAGGCTGAGACCTGGACCCTATAGCTGTGCCAGTGGGGAGTTTTATTGGGGACCTGGTGAACAAGGGAGCAGCCAGCCCCAAACTGACTGTGATCTCTGTGTGCAGTTAAGGGAAATTGTACTTTACTGTGTGTATTAGTTATCCTTTCCTCTTCTAGGAGACGACCTCCCTGGTGTTAGTGGTGAGGATTGAGGCTCCTTGATTGCTGGCCCAGGGCACGGTCATCACAAGGAGCATCCAGTTTGCAACTATGGGGACATTGCTTGTTACTGCAAGCTAGTTGTCCTGTGTTCAACTAGGTTTGTTTGTGTCTTTCAGCTTTTCCCAGTTGGGGTCGCCACAGCGGAACTCTGGTCCGCTAATGATTGGTAGTGGATTTTTACGTACCGGGTTACCAGCCCTGATGCACAACCTTCAACGAAGGCACGCCCCATTCACGTATGCTTCCACACAGAAGACGCTCTAGCTGAGACTCGAATGGGACAACGTCTTGATATGAGGCGACAACGCTACCGCAGCACCACCACCGCAGTAGTGTTCAACTAGGTATTGAAGAAATTTCAATAATGGTTTTACAGGAAAAATTTCACTCAAGGTGTGTGAGTCTGTACAGAGCACTGCCAAACACTCGAGTGGGAACTAATACATAGACCCTGAAAAGTATTTAGGTAGATATTCTGAAGTTAGAAACAAATCAAACAGTACTTACTGAAAACAAAGAATTAGCTTGTCAAAACTGATGAAAAGAGGAGAGAAGCATGAATGGCTACTGCCTGGCTGCTACTAGTCTTGGTCTCAACACAGCTTCACACTTCTGGGATGCAGTTTTCCTTTGCTTTTTCTCTCATCAGAAGCAAAATGGTAGCACCAATCCCAAGATAAGAAGTAGGCCACAGCCTGTTTGGTGATCTACAGTCTTATCTCAGATGATTCAAGGGTCTGTAGGCTTGCTGTAGCCTTTTTCTGGTAGATGCCTTGAATAGCAACCAGACCAGTCAGGAACAGTAAGCACAACACTCGCTGTCCAACCAGAAAAGTCAAGAATCAATGCACTTTGCTCCCTCTCTTACCAGGAACAGAAAATAAGCACATATTCCAAGCTGTCACCTATAAAGCAGTAATTAGGCTTTCCGGTGATCAGCACTCTCCAGGAAATAATGTCCCTGTGCTACTTCTCTCACCAGGAGAAAACAGAACCACTAATCCCAAGTTGACTACTGAGAGGCAGAATGTGGGCTCTCCAATAACTGGTGGTCTTGCAATAGATGTTTAAAGGTAAGATGAAAAAAAATGGGTTAATATCCTAAACACTAAAGTGTGCAGTAAGCAGTTAGATATGAAAGGGGATAACTTAAGTTTTAGCTGTCTGAGTGGAGAGCCACTAATTGTAAATGAGCAAGATAAACTGAAAGGGTCTATATTAGATCACCGACCACTTAAAAAAAGTGAATGGTGATTAATTGACCCTATGTAAGCGAAAGCTTACAATCTCGAACTGTCAGAGCAGCAATTTTTTAGGAAAAAAATCGCTGTTCCAAAACACATACACACAACACAAGCACACCAAACAAACAGCAATCCACACACATACACCTAAAATCTTACACCTAACCAGGCACTAAACTATACACACACCACTAACTATCCACTTACCTTAACCCTAACCCTAAGGTCCATCACTATTGCACACTCACCTCACCCGCTCCCTAACCCTAACTCACCTAACCCGCCCTAACCCTCATGTCCACACAATCGGACACATCCCTAACCCGCGCCCTAACCCTAACTCACCTAATCCGCCCTAACCCTCACATCCACACAATCGCACACTTACCTAAACCTGACCCGTAACTTTCCATCACAGCACTGAAAATACTGAAGCAATAGAAACAGGCAACCAAATTCTTTCCCTAGGAAAAAATTTGGTTTTCTGTTGCTTCAATATTTTAAGCTTTCGCTGCATAGGGTTCAATATTAGAACATTCAAAGATCTGCAACCTCGAAATTCTAAAATAGACCTGACTGAAAGGGGTGGGCACTTTTGTATTCTGGTTCTATGGAATACAGTGGCATGGCCAATAAATTTAAATAGTTGAAGGGGAGTTATTTCACAAAATGATAATTTTGTACTTACTCACACCAGCCACTGAAAGGGGAACAGGGAAGGAGATATGTGGTCAAATTAACAAAGGAGCCAGCAACTAGAAAGACAGTTGTGTTTAAGAACACAACAGCAACACAGTGGGAGGGTGTGAAAAATTCTGTCTGACTCACAAGAGACACAGCAAACTAACCTTTCCTCACAGCAAGCTGTGGCAGAGTCTGGGTGAGCTTTTACACTAAAGCTTTGAAACGCTTTATTTTACCCCTTAAACAGAAGGTTTAGTTCCTAGCTCTACCCCCTCACTTTACAGATAATTAACCTTAACTGACCTGTTCTAACTTTTGTGTGACTCCTTAATTGACCTCTTCTAGTTTCTGTTTGACTCACAAGAGACACAGCTGTGGTCTCTTTCCAAGTTTTAATATGCAGTTAAAAGCAGAATACAAGTAAAACACAGTGTAAAGAAAACAAATCATAGTATAAAAATAGAAAAAGGCAATAAAGTAATACAAAATACAAGAAATCAAAAGCAAACTAACTTTTCCCTCACATCAAGCTGTGGCAGAGTCTGGGCGAGCTTTTCCACAAAAGCCCAGTTTAGGTTGATGAAGACTAGTTAGGATGTCATCAGACAGGATCCAGAGTGCAGTCATTTTGCTACTCCCAGACCAGAATCCACACTGTTTATTGGAGAGCAGGGGATATTTTCTCAGGTAAGTTATGAGTTGCTTATAGTGGAGCCTTTGAATGATTTTGCCTAATGTGGGAAGTATGGAGATGGGTGTAATGTGGCTTGTGTCTTTTGGCTCAGGTGCTTTTGTGACGGGCCTGACTAGTGATGATTTCCATATTGATGGCACAGTATTTGTTGTAAGGCCCATGATGTAGGTTTGAGCTAGAAAGGTGACTGTGCAGTCTTTTCGGTAATATAGGAGCCATGGGCAGAGGTTTTCAGTAGCAACAGGTGAGCCTGATTGGATTTGTTCCAGCAAGGGAGATATTTGTTTAAATGAGATTCTAGCAAAGTAAAATGGTGGATTGTATTCTGGGAACTAGGGATCAGGGAAAATTGATAATAACATGAAGCTGATAAGTAAAATGAAGGGAGTAAAAAATGGTACAAGTTGAAATCTAGAATACGTAAAAGAGCACTGAGGTATATATCCAAGAGTGAAAAATGCCCAAAGCATTCTTTTTCTCACCCCACCCCCACCCCCGCCATTTAGCTCTTTGGATGGGCTTCATCTGGCACAAAGTTCCCCTAATGACCATGTCTGCTGAACAGGAGCACAGTGATATGAGATTAGTTGAGTAGAGGAGCAGGTGATAGGATGAAAGTCTTGCCAATATATTCTCTGGGAGAAAGAAGGGGAGTGGATATGGGTTTGTATAGGATGGTTGGAGGTGTAGAAGTCATGAAGCAGGATAAGGCATAGCAGAGGAGGAGATCTCACCAGTAAATTAAAGGAACAGAACTCATTTTTTGTCAGAGAGGATAAGGAAGTGTTTTATTTGAAAAGGTTTTCAGCAGTGGAATGCCTTGCTTTGTTCCATGGTAAATGCGAGAACTATATGTTAATAATAAAAACGGTGAGTCAGAAAATGAAGGCGAAGGAAATTGAATGGCACTTGATATAGAAAATGAACCTGACAGGCACAAGGATTTCATCTACAGACTTATTTTTGCATGTTTCATATTCTAAGCACTAGTAGTTTCATATATCGAGAAACAGTAATTTCAGTTTTTAAGTAGTAACTTCATATTTTGAGCATCAATTGTTATAGTACTTCTGTTCTGGGTAAGGGTTTTATTTTTTTTAAAGAATAACTAAATAAAACCGATTTACAAAATCCACAAACGTGGGAAATAAACTGAACCAAATAATGTTGACTTTTTCTGTCCAAAGATATTTAGGACCTTAAATATTATCAAAACATACTTAATTCCCCTCTAGCATAAAGGGAAAAGATCCATTTGTACCATCCCTAACCCAGGAAAGATTAGTGTCCAGCTATTAGGTGTTTAGCTTTAAATGTTAACAGATAGCTATATGATACTTATATGTTATGTGGTACACAGTCCTTCCAGCAACTCACTAATAAATAAATATCACATGAAGGTCAGACTCTTATTCCAGTGTGTGTTTTCTATTGAGAATCCTGATAGACATCCAGATGTTGCATGGTATCAGAACTGGAGAAATATATATACTTATGTATTTTTTTTTTGACCTGCAAAAATGAGATCAAATGAGGCCTTCCTCTCAATGAGACTATGTCACTTCCTTCTCTGACTGTAACTTTTGCCTGGGATGTAGCCTTAAATAGCACTAGGAAGGGGCCAGCATGTGCCACAATGTTTGTGGAATGATGGCAGTCTGGATGGTCAGATAGCCATAGCTGGACTATTTTTTCTATGTCAAGAATACCATTGCAGCAGTGATGCTTCTGGGATTTCTAGTGTTATGGTGAGTATACTCCAATAACTGTGCTTTACAAAACAGATGAAAAGACGAATGGATGAAAGGGTACATGAATGATATGTGAAAATAGTGAAGTGCAAAGAAAGAGAAATATTGCCTAGGAATGTTGGCTCATAATGTAATGCAGAGCTGTGTCATCTATAATGCTTCCCATAGCAATAGCTCAGACAAAGGGATACCAGCCTACCCAACTTAATACCTTGTCATTCATACAGTGGAGTGGCCATTCATTTTTTGTCTCAGTATTAGGCACCATGAATCTTATATATCTTACACCAGCCTTCTTAGGTGACTGTTTAAACAGGACAATTTATTTATAAGGAAGGAGCTGGCACTACAGCACTATTTTCAAGTCAATCATTTTATCAATTCCAAGAGGTTTAAAAGTTTCATTTTAATGTGAAAGAGGAAGGGTAGAGAACCCCAAATGTTAGACTAATGGCCTTCAAGCAGGCTTGCATCACAGAGATTTATAGGTTAATAGGTATGTACTAGAAAGTTTGTCTGCAGACTATCTTAAATATGTCCAAAAACCCATATTCATAAGCTCCTCACAGCCTAATGGAGGGAAACACAAGATAGACTAGAGGAGGTTTTCAAGCTACCCATCCGATTATCCAAGTTTACCTTGAGGATGGCAAGGGTGTTATTCTGATTGACATGTAGAGGAAAGTTGTTCCAGATGTGGGGTATATATTGGGATATTAATCATGTCAGCACGTCTTATCAGTTGATTAAGGTTTAGTTCTGTGTGAAAATTGGTCAAACAGGGCTGAATCTTTCAAAGCTAAAAAGGCTAGACACCTATCCCTGTGGATTAGTCTACTAGTATGTCCTGCTAAGATTTTTGAAGCCACAATTGTTTAGTTGGGAATCTCTGAGGTCACCCAATCTGACTGCTATGTTTAGAGAACTACAAGCCAAAAGGGGTATTATATTCATGAATGGATTTCTTTAAACATGAGTAAAGAATAATTAAAACTTCTTTGGATCTAGAGAAGATATTCTTGGAAATTAGATGAGACAGATAAAGGCTTTCCAAAGTACTGTAAAGATATTATGGTCAAACGATACGTAATTATCAACATGACTGTCTAGATGTGCCTAGATCCTTTATATCTCATTGCAGCCTAGTGATGCCTCCAGAGATTTCTGCAGTTGCATCCTATGCATGCCTCTAGGCATCAAATATTGCTCGGTCATATTTGAATTAATAATTCCAAAAATATAGTACATACAAAGCATTAGTAGATTTAATCTTTAAGTTTACATGATGGTAAACGCAACTGTATTTATATTTGACCTCTGTTTAATGTGGCTAAAAAGATATTGAATATTATTGATATTGTAAGAATTTTCATATTTTTGTAAAATCTCAACAGTGAAGTCAAAGAAACTGCACAGCCTCATATGAATGCTCACAGATGTATGAAGGAAATGCTGCTGACTGTATATGTATTGCTTAAACGGTTACTAAGATATTGTAAGCTCTTTGTACAACACTACAAAACGTAATATTTATTTTTTATTGTAGCTTATATAATCTGTTTTAACACTTAGAATCAAATTAATGCAACCACTATAAAGATTACTTTGTGCTAAATAGTTTGCCATTTACAGTTTTCTAGTAACACTTATGGTTCCAGAGATGTGAACATTTGTTTGAAGTGTAAGGTGTTAACTCCATTTTTCACATGATCAGGGCAAACCCACTGGAAGTTAGAGTAGAAATTCAAAAGAGCTCCATTGGAGAAAATGAGTTATTATAGTGCATGATTAAGGGGTTGTATCACCTATATGGTATATGAAAATGTTATTTTTGTCTGAAATGAACTTTGCTGCATTGTTTTACATCTTACTTGAGACCATTTTCCTTGTTGCAGTTAACAGTGGTGTGCAAACTTAGATAACCAAAGGACAGGAGTTTTGTCCTGAAGGTGCGATAAATATATTCCAGATAGGAGAGGGGCAAACACTGAGCCATATGGCATACCACTGGTAACTTTTTTGTTTTCATAAGTGGCATCTGCAACTGTAACCACATGGGTTCTGTCAGACAACCAGTTAGCTATCTACCACACAAAATAAGGATTTCTATGTAGATTTACAGTTACAGTTCTGTCAGTAATGACTGCATGGGGACTAGTGAAAAGGCCTTGGCCAGGTCCAGATCCAGATATTTTGTGGATACTGTACACCCTCTAGCCACTGCTTCAGTGATGTTTTCAAATAAATTACTCAGATAAAGAGTTAGGCCCTTCCTTTAACAAAGCCGAATGGATGAGAGTCCTAGCTTAAGAGATTTTCAAGGTCCAAATTAATGAGGTCTTAGATAATATGTCTCATAGCTTTATATATGAGGCTAGTGAGACTAATGCATCTGTAGCTGGGCCATCCTTGTGTGGCACCATTACAATGATGGTTTTCTAGAATGTAACCACTGGAGAGGCTTAGATTAAAGAGGTTAAGTTGGGGATCAGATAGGCCATATTTGGCACTAATATTCAGGCAACCAGGTACATGATCAGGGACCACAGATGAGGCATTCTTAGTTTTTGAGAAGGCAGATAGGCCTTGTTTATTGGTAATTAAAGGGGTTGGCTGGGACTGTGGAATATGTGGGAAGCTACACATTAAACTGTGTCTTCACAAAAAACACTGAATTACATTTTAGTGCATCCAGTAAAAATGTTCAGATACCAAATATTTGGAAGTTTGAAATTCTTCAACCAATATGCAAAAGGAAGGGTACAAGAGATAACGTTAACAGTTATAACCCACTTAGTCTCTTAAATAACATGAGTAAGGCCATGGATACGCTAGTCCAGAGAAACAAACTGGAAGAGTAGGGGACAATAGTCTGGCAGTCTGTGCATAGGATTGAGGCTATGAGCTGTTCAAGAGCTGCTTACTGTAGTCCATGGATTGATTTCATCATCCTTGATTTGCATTCTATGTGACTCTGAGTAAGTCACTTAACCAGAAAGTGCTGTGGGGCATCTGGAAAATTAGGCTAACTTCCTCACTGGTATTCAAGGTTGCATGCATAGTAACTGGCTATGAACCTTAAAAAGGTCAATCTAAAGTTTACAAACATGTGCACACTAAAGGTGGATCAGTCACATTGTGCTAACAGCTATTTTATAGTAATGTAATCATGGCAATAGAAGTAAATATCCTTATTGAGGTGGAGTACATTTATCTTAGAACAGCATTTGACAGTGTAAATCATTAACAACTCATTGCAAAGCTGGTAAAATGTAAATATTGGCAATGTCTTGTTAGATGGCTAGTGGTGCAGCTACAAAATAGAAAATGGCAGATTGAGTATGGGAAATATCATGGAGTATGGTAAAAGGATGCTGCAGGGTCCATTTTGGACATAAGAATTCCATCAGATATCTTTTAGTGCTTGTTTCAACTGACCTTATAAACTCTTGATATTAAAATCTTATAAGGCTAGACCCACAACAGTTTGGCTTTGTAAGTGTAGATCCTGTTTAATGAATCTGGTTAACTTCTTTGAAGGGGTAACATAGGCTGTTGACATCAGTCATGCTGTCAACACAGCCTATCTTTACTTGGCCAAGGCATTTGGCACCATTCCCCATGCTGGCATATTTAGTAAGCCTAATGCATTACAAATCGATCTGCATGTGATAAGATGGATAGCAAATTGGCTAAAAGACAGAGCCCACAGTGTGCAGGTGGCAGGGGCAATATCTGCAGGAATCAGTGCTGGGACCGCTTTTGTTCAGCATTTACTTTTCTCATCTCCAGACCATGATCCAAGACCTCTGGCTAACCAAGTTTGCAGAGAACTGTAAACTGAGAGAATCACAATCAGGCCCCTGTCTGATGCCCAGTCCCTTCCACAAGAACTTACACTAACAAGTACCTTGTGTACTAAAACAGGCTCAGATTATGTGCTAAAAAGTGTAATATTGTCACATTTAGTGTCAACTCCATCCCCAAAATATAACACTCACAACACCGTACTCTAAAATGAGAATGTTGTTAAAGAGCTAAGAAACTGAGTTGATAATTCCCTCTCCTTTGATCATCATATAATAACAGTAATTAGAAAGTCTTTCTAATTAACACAGTTAATTTCCAAAGGAATATCTAAAGAGGTCATTCACACCTTATATTTACCATTGATTATGCCCATTATTGAATACCACACCCCCTTTGGAGTGTACCTCAGTAAGCATAACACACAACTAGAAGGGCCCCTGAGGTTTCTGACATAGAACATCACCGGCTTAAAATACCCTAAGATACCAAACTGGAAGCACCGCCAATTTATTCAGTATCTTATAGATGCCTGAGGGAAGATCAGTGCCTTGCATTGTGTGATATTTAGGACCCAGTGGTCCTGGATCCCTTCTGTCTCCACAAATCAAATAGTCCCAAAAATACCAGAAAGAGTGGTCTAAATCTTCATCAGCAAATAAATAAAATGTGATGGAGACATAGCTCTATTAAGCAGTGCCATCATCACCTCTGGAATAGACTCATCCTGCAAATTAAGCAGTATGTTGCCTTACCTTCCTGCAAATGAGAACTGGATGACTGCAAGGGTATTCACTAACTGACCACTGGTTTGATTGGCTTAGTCCTCCTCATAAAAGGTAGTGCAGCGTAAATGATTACAAGACTCATTTACCTTGTATTTCCCATGATCTTATGATCTACAATTAGATGAATATGCAGTAAGTGGGGATGATCAAGTGAAATCCAGCTATGCTTAGTGAATGTATGTTACTGGGCTAGGGTAAACAATATGGCAATTTCTATAGAAACAACTCAGTATATTACCTTCTGTCCCTTGCATTTATTACACTTATTACAAACATGATAGGAAGGAAACTGAACATTTGGCTTTATTCAGGGATCTTTGTATATGGGTAGACAATAAACTGAACTTGAATTATCATATAGATAATGTTGCAAAAAATGTACTATGTTAATAAGCTGTACCATGAAAAGTATTAAGTCAAGGAACATCAATGTTATAATTAGCATTTATAATAGTCTAATAACACCAAAATAGATTTTGACAATTGGCTGTAGTTCTCACATACAAAAAGTAAAGGAATAAATTAGGAGTACAGAAAAAAATATTTAGATGGTTAAAGGCTTGGACAGCCTGTTAAGTATTGGATTATTCTCAGTGAATTCTAGGCATAAGTATGGAAATCTAACAATACAAGGCAACTAAGGATCTGTTCCTGTGGGAGTGCCTGGATTTGAAAAAAAATAAAGGAAACACTAAGCACGTTATGCTATTAAGAACATTTAGCAGTTGTAGATGAATTTTATGTGAAAATATGTTATAAGGACTGACAGGCTGCATGGGCTTTGAGCCTAAGCTTGAATCAGTATTGTAGTATATTGTAAATACATCAAACATTTTAGTTCCTGAAATAATCTGACTAACAGACAACAACAGATTCAGATATGATTAGTGCATCAGAGCACCTGATATTGCCTTACCAAACAATGGCCTACACCAGAAAAGTCAGGAGGTTAGAAGATTTGTGCATAACTGGAAGTTAAAGCATGTCACAAGTCCTTTAGATAGTGGTGAAAGGGTCAGTGGAGAGAACTACCCAAATAGTGAAAAATCTCATGTGACTGAGCAGTGGCAAAAACTATAAAGGTTATATTATTGCAGTTTTAAAATGTTGTACTACCTTATTCCAGAAAATCATTCTACTAAATATATCACTCACCTAGTATCTCATGTGTCAAGTCCCAATATATCAAAAGTGTCAGGAGCATTTTTATTAGTGAAATGATAACTCTGCAATAAAAATTTGCAAGCTGAACACCATACACACTTCCTGCTTCCTTGGTTTGCTTTGTTTTTCAATAGGCATTATACAATGGTATGTGTGTGTGTCCATTTCTAATGTCTTTAAGCTTAAGCATATATAGGGAATTTGTCAAATGTGTGTAAGGTCAACAGCTGTCTAGCTGACTGAATATGGTTGACTAAGCACTTGATTAACAAGTGTGCAAGACTGCACAAATTTAGGGGTTGGGAATTTGCTCTTACCCCCTTGCTCTTACCCCCCCTTGTTTGTACAACCTAGTGTACATAATTAGCAGGTGAGTGTGTATGGGCAGTCCAGGGGAGCTTGACTCTCTGCAAAACACAATGTTTGTTTTTTTTGCAAGTTAGAAGGCTGTTTTTTGTCATTTCTATAGATCTGTGTCAGTCATGTTGTTTTCAGTCTTTTGCAGTTGATATTATTTCAGTTTTAGTTGGGTATTTTAGATTTATACTACTATATATATATATATATATATATATATATATATATATATATATATATATATATGTACACATACACACACACACACACACACACACACACACACACACACACACACACACACACACACACACACACTCACATATGCGTGTATATATATATATATATATATATATATCCTATGTCCTGACATGAATTCACTTTGATTACTAACAGGTAGCTGCAGGGAATTCATATCAAGGGGTACACATGACTTCTACAAGCTCACTCAGAAGAGTACACTCCTTGGTGGCTAGAAGCTCCTTCGTAGTGTGAGTGTGTTTTGTGTGTGTGTGTGTTTATGTGTGTAGGTGTGTACATTTTGACAACCATCCACATGTTACAAAGCTGACATTTCACCAGTGAGTGGTTATGGTCTGAAGTGATGATTTTTTTTGTATCTTAGCAGCATCGACAGACTACAAGAGCACATACACTTCTAAATAGTTGAGATGTGGGGTACCAGCAACTGGGGTTCATCATGAATTAGAAGGTATGTACTCCCCCTGTTGGTGCCACTGCATATCAGCACCCTTGGGGGCAGGGCCGGTGTTAGCATTTTGGGGGCCCCCAGCAAGTGTCAAGTTGGGGGCCCCCTAGGC
The DNA here is from genome assembly GCF_019279795.1 of Protopterus annectens. Taxonomy (NCBI): domain Eukaryota; kingdom Metazoa; phylum Chordata; order Ceratodontiformes; family Protopteridae; genus Protopterus; species Protopterus annectens. The sequence goes on from NC_056741.1 coordinate 876,928,973, forward strand.
ACTTCCAGTATAAGTATCATCCTAACAATGCCATCCATCCTAAGCAACCCTTTATTTCATGCTGCAAACTTTTAGGAGTAGTATCCACAGACAGACCTGCAGCTACAAGCTTTTACATTACAACAGGCCTATGTATCACACTATCACTATGTTGAGCTGTCTAACAAAGAGGCAGTTAGAGTTACTGGCACTTAGCTGCAACAGTGATACATTGCAACAAGTCTATGTACAGGTCTGGACTTAAAGTGAAATGATTACTGGACCTACATTTCAACACCCCCTACACACACACACCCTCAGTCCTCACCACAGAGTCCTTCTCCTTTTGTGCTTCCCCCATACCATTCACATTACTTTTTCTTCCTTTTCTCACATTTTGCCATACTCTAAGCTTTTCAAGAAGCCATAACTTTCTATATGCTCTGAAGTGCATTTTACAACCTTTTCATCTAATAATAGCTTAGACAATCATGATTAAGGAAAAAATCACTATTTGTGGTTCAGCTTTTAGTTTTCTTGCATCCTTCAACACACCTTTCCTGAACAAGACAGCCCAGTAATAAAATCCATGGGTTTAGGAAATAACTCAAATCAGGGCCCAAGAAATACAGGTTTTACAAGATGGTCTGGGATGCGACAGAGCATTTTCTCAACATTTTACTCCTGGTTGCCTAAATAAAAAATTATGAAGAAAAAAGAATGTCAGTCTTATTTTCTTTCAAGGCATAATTTGTGCCCAAGGCAGGTTTAATTTTCAAGGCTGACAAAATTTAGGAGTAGTAACCAACAAGCCTCAAATCAGGATACAAGTCTTTTACAAAGCTGCTTACACATTTACCTGGAAAAAGACAAGTCACTGCCTATGCATCCCTCTAAGCTCTAAAAGGTTAGACTCTGGTGTTAGACTAACTGGGATGAAAGCAGGAATTTAAATTGCCTTTGTCATATATTTTTCCAAGTGACTGATGACTGATGATATACATATACATAGCATATAAAGAAATAATATCCACACAATCTCCAGCCCCTCACACACGAACTTGTGTACACACACGGCTTTGTGGGTGCACATTTTCAACAGGGCTGAACAGAATGAGTGTGGTTGTAAACAGAGGCTATTGATAGCTTTATCCTAAAGGGGTCATATCTCAGCACCATTCAGGTTAAACAAGCATTATTCAGAAAATTGACACATTTTCTCCAACAGGCTTAGCTTAGCTTTGGTGGGGGCCCCATAGAAGTACTTGGGATGATAAGAGGTGCATTGCTCCATTTAGACAGTCTGGTGAGTGGAGGCGAAAGCCAAACTCAAGAATATCTAGAATTATTAGGGTGTTCTGTGATATATGTTATGTCTTACTTTGATATAATTACTTGTTAGGTACATTTTTACTGATGCACAAGAATAATGTCTGTGTCCTGGCTTTGTGGGTGCACAGATAAAATCCGGACTGTACACACACACACACACACACACTAACATGCATAAGCCACAGCAGTACTAGTTATGTACTTATTCGGCAAACAGCAAACATGTGTGCAACATTGGTACTGTCCTGACCAGATTAGTCACTGCTGTTTAGCATTTGTCAAACAGCAGAAGCAGTAAGATTTATTTCATCGAGGAGTAATGCATACTTGTCACTGTCCCTACTTTCACAGACCTTCCCTGATTTTGTTCATACTTTTTGCTTTATCCTGTAAAAGTCTGATTTGCTGGTAAATCATTCAGGATTACAGTCAATCAATCCAGACATCTGAGTTTTATACTTATTGTCCAAAAATAGATGTTGATGCAAAATATGTTATTCTAGTAACTTTTAAGTGAATTAGAAATTTAAACATATTTATGATTCTGAGCATTTATTCTATTATTTTTGGAATTATACTGAATTCTTAAGTAAAGAAATTGAGTTATAGTATCTGGTGTTCTGGTATTAGTTATAAAACTACCCTGAAGAGAAACTATCCCTGATGATCGGAAACATTAGCTCTTCTTAAAATCCAAAGTTTGCACTGAGGTAAGTCACTCTGGGCTGCTGATCCTTCTAGTGCTTATGTTGTTCATGTGTTCATTATCATCTTCATCCACATAGGGTCATATCAAAGCCCTGTTCATTTAAAGAGCATAATGGAAATTATGCATTCCTCATTTTTACTGATCAGCAGCAGCTTTTGTGGGGCCTCCACCAGACAAAAGATGATTAAAGGGGCCCCCTGCAGCCATGGTTTTGCAGGGACTGAAAGCTAACTATGTAGTTAGTTTTTTAGTGGAAAATGTCAAAAGCAGGGATTTAACTAAGCCAGGGGAGCACTATGTCTGTAGTAAAAATATTTAATGGCATGCTGATGCCTGTTACAAAACAAAACACCATTACTACAACCAGAAATATCTTTGATTTTAAAGGAGATATAAATAAGAGTTATTACCCTCATAGTTTAAGTATGCAAGACTGCTGCACTAATTTTTGTATTTTACAGATGTGACAAAATATCAGGATAACATAACTTCTAAATAGTTGAGATGTGGGGTACCAGCAACTGGGGTTCATCATGTATTAGAAGGTATGTACTCCCCCTGTTGGTGCCACTGCATATCAACACCCTTGGGGGACATAGATGCATAACAAACATACCATTTCTGGAGTGTGATGGAGTCATTTGCTAATATCAACAAGCCACCAGTTGCTGGCTGCATTTATAATCTGATTTCACTTGAGAAAGTGGACCAAATGAGGATGGATCAGAATTTGCTTAGCTCAAACCAATTCTAAGTATCAGTAAATGGATCAATCGAGATGGAGGATAGTGATACTGAAGATTAGCAGATATTTTCAGAAAACAGTAAAAAAGTAGTTATACAGATGACTTTAATACTGGTTCTCCTGCATCTCATAATTCTATTGCCCTCTGTAGTGTATTTTGGACAAAGTACCATCTTAACATTTATACGTTGTCACAGCATGCCTGCATCATGCTTTCCTTCCTTTCTCAAATATGTGATGTCATCAACATGGACTTGGATCCAAAGAGTGCTTTACTAGAGATGCATGCAATGAAATGAGTTGTCCTATAACAGTCTACGTTTTGATGGCAGGTTAAATTCAACTGTTTCTAGCCAGGTATTTAGCAGAATTAAATCTTTGCTGTGCATTTTTATTCATGGATAACTAACAGGTTTCTATGCATTTGTTGGCTGCTACACTTCCAACAAGTATGCTTGAGCAAGAACAAGTGAGGAAAAAAATGGCCCATCATCTCTGTAGTGGCATACTGTGAGGATACATCTATATACCCTGATTTGTACTCATATCACTTAACTGCCCAGATTTTCCCAGAATGTACAGATTTTTCCTCATATTTTTGGTCTGTTCCTCATAAAATTTGTGGTTTTCTGGGAAATCACAAACTTCTCATTGGATATAGGATGTTCAAACTCTACATCAGTATTAATAAACTTACAGTAAATGCAACTGTAACACGGAATCATGTGTTTTTATAACATGAATACTTTGTTGCTTAAAATTCATATCTTTATAACATAGAAGTTGGTTTAAGTTGTTTTCTCTTTTATATATAAATTGTGGTCTTTCACCTATAATTTTTATAACTCATTATCAGATTGCAGAACAATCCAATTCTTTTATATAATTTCCTTAATCTGTTGCATATGTCTGTTATATTTTGTTACATAACTGAGGGATCAATTCTTATTATTCATTTTTATATTTATATTGGAATTAGAATTACTATAAAGATGATGGGGCCCACTCCTTCATGTTCTGAAGTTATATATTTTATATTTTCACCAATTAATGAGGTAGTATATCTCCTAGAATAAAAGTATTTTGCCATATGATCAACTTTTGTCCAGAAGTCATGTTCTAAAGTATTTAACCTACTTGCATGTAAAAGTTGGCTCTTCACAATGCCCTTATATACTGTACATGCTTAGGGTGCATGCTATTAGCATGCACGTATCCAGTCGTCTGTACGTTCTTCCTATGTATAGTGGTATGTATTGTACCGTTATTAATAAACAAAATAATATCAAGAAAGTTGATTTTATCATATGAGAAATTCAGCTCAAATTCAAGAAAATCAGTTGTATCATGTAATCCCCTAACAAATGTCTGTAAAGTATTAATATCATCCAACCAGAAGAGGAAGATATCATCTAAAAATTGTTTGTCATCATCACCTATTAGGGGTAGCGATGGAGACCCCAGTAGCAAACAGCTATGCCAGTCTTGTGTTGGCTAGATGGGAGGAAATGCATATCTATGATGTAAGCTTGTCAGTGGTTAATTGTAAAAAAAAAAATCAGTTGATTTTCTACAAACGATTTTTAGACAATATCTTCCAACTCTGGTTGGGTGATATTCATGTCCATATATTTCACTTGTCTGTTAGTAATTGTGAAAATAATGAACCACAAAATACAGCAAAGCAGTGAAAAAAAGAAAAGACAGGAACCAAACTCAACCCTGCAGACTCGGGGTAGTCAGAAAGAGCTCTCACTTCACAATAAAGCCAATAACTTTTATTCACAAGGTTAAGCTCTTTTGTCCTATAAATCCAAAGTCTTCTTCAGAATGAACACCCCATTGCAGTTTTTGTCTTGTCTCTTTGCCACGGTCCTCATTCATTGGGTTCTTATCCTAATGAATTTGCTTTATTTTCTGTGCATTACTTCTCACTTTCAGTTATATATCTTTTACCCAGGTTTCATCCTGCATCTTTTTCCACAATGCTGTGATGTGTGAGTTCCTTCTGACTACCCCAAGTCTGTAGGGTTGAATTATGAAAATAAACAATATTTCCATATGTACTTAATATTTTTTAAAAAAGCGACTTACAAACTGTTGCATGACATCAGCAGAAACATTAGATGTTTAAAAAAACTATCGTTTATAAATGCACTGTAAGTTGAAAATCTTGAAAGATGTCAAACATTATTTTCATTGCTAATTATACAATGAAGCATGTATTTTCATATTGATGCAAATATCTCAATAAACATGCACTCAACGAGTAATTTCTGGTTATCATGTGAAAGCTTATGTCTCGTTAACAAAATGTTCAAACAATATATGTCTAAGTTGTACAATTTCCAATAAATGAGAATTTGTGAGAATTTAGCAAAATACAAAATGTGGGTTTGTGCACATTATAATATATCATATTATTTATGGAAAGGATAGGAATGCACTGAATATCATCAGTCTAAAGAATACTTACTGATAACATTGCAGTTTGTGCAGTTTCTTTTACTGCTCTTCACAATGTTTTTCATAAAATGGTCAGGAATACAAGCTGTGTGTAGGCTGTTAGAGGTGTCAAACTCCATACCACACAGGTGTTAACTTGCAGCAATCATTATCATAACATAAAAGGAAAAGAACTTGTGCTACAAATTATGCTCATAAATTTCATAATTTAACTGTGAGTAATTACTTACTGAAGGACGGGTTGTATTAAGGGGAAGACTTTTTTATCTACAATTTGCTAATGGTTAGGACAATTTATTGTCAGGCTCTCTGAACATACAGATTAACTTCTATTTTGTAGAAGAAATGTGACAGTGGCAGCTTCTGAAACATGATAGACTGTGAGTCTGACGAGAAAATGACCTTCCACTTCGACTATAGTCACCATGCTTCGAGGTGCAGAAAAGAAAAACACATCAGCAAACATTCTACCACCAAAAGCTCAGTCTACTTTACAGAAAAGAAAAAAAAAGTCAGATACCACCATCATCCCTTCAGTCCTCAGATCTGATGTTCGAAGAATATGTCTGAAATTTAAATATTTAGTGACTTAAGTCTTCGGTGATATGCCAGAAACCATAGATTTGTATGAAGAATAGACCAAAAGTATGATGGAAAAATCTGAACAACTGACAGGTATGCCCTTATGCAAAAAATGCTGGTGTGATCCTTCTGACACCAAACAAATCTAGATAGAGTTACAAGACATGACATGAGTGGTTAAGTTCCCTGATGGAAGAGATTTGAAGTATGGAATAAAAAAAATCATGTACAGATAAAACTCTTTAAAGTCCTGTTTGGGATAGTGATGCATTCATGTTGAGGAGAGCGCAGACTTGAAGCTGATTTGTTTGGTTAACTGTACTGGACAAAGATAATGGACTGACAAATGCCTAAAACTGAGGACATATTTTAAATATTGCTGTTATAAACGTAGAAAATTGCTAGAACAGCAGGATTTGTGTTAACATACATTCTGAAGGATTTGAAGTCTGGAATTCAATTGTATGTATTATTTAGTGACTACAGTCCTCACAGATTGACCAGAAAAACAAAAATTTTATGACGATCAGACAAAAGATATGGGATTAAAATACAAACACCTTGTGAAAATCTGGTCAATTGAGAGGGATGGGTTGTGCTAGTGCATGTCGTCACAAGTAGGGTGTGCCATTTGTCAGAGGTAGGTGGTACCATTTTCACTGTCATGGTGGACTGCAAAAACAAGGAAACAACACATGGTAAAAAATGTGGTTTGGGAATATACTAGCATGGTTTGTGAGCACAGATCGCCTTTGGCAGTACAAGGTTTGCTGCTTTTTTTCTTTTCTGTAAACAAATGCAGCTTGTGAACACAGTTGAACTGTGAAGATCAAGTTATTTTGCTAACGTTGCAAAATGACTTGATCCTCACAGTTCAACTGTGTTTAACCACACTTGTAAGTTAAAGAAAAAAAACAGCAGTATATGTATTGCCAAAAGTGGTACAGTTGAGATGTTGTCAGACCTTCAGCTCCCCTAGCAACCCCGGTGAATCCGCCACTGCACAATACTTAGCAAGTGTGTGTGTGTGTGTGTGTGTGTGTGTGTGTGTGTGTGTGTGTGTGTGTGTGTGTGTGTGTGTGTGTGCAGAGCAGAACATTATAAAGCAAACATGCACAAAGATAAGCTTCCTACAGGAGTGGAGAACAGCGCAGCATGTCTGTGGAGGACTGAAACAATTAAAATGTCTACTGATCAGTAGCTGAGGTTGTACCTAAAAGCTTTTCCTATGGACATGATACCTTTAAAACAAATTTATACTTGCCCTGAGCAAGTTCCCAGGAAAAAAAAACAGTAATTTTCAACCTGAGCAAGTAAGATCTGCTAAAAAAAGAGATTCGCCTTGTCCTCTGGCATGTGCATACTCGGCTTGTATTTTGAAGGAGTGGCGGAGAAGTGCCACAGGTGTGATGGGCTAAGATGGCAGACTTCATTTCTATGGTCACTTTAAATGACTAGTGGTAACTTGAAAGCACTGAGTGCATAATTGTTACTTTAAACATTGAAATATGGCAATCAGAGCTTTCTTCTGAGGTATACAAATAGTACAGACTATCTGTGACAGAAATTGTATTATCATATCAGATGTTTGTAAAGAACAAAACCGCTCTCTTTTTTATTATCTTCTGAAGCTATTATCTACTTTAAAAGATTACAACAAAATCTGCAATAAAAATGTAACTTTCTGTAAAACTAAACAACTTAACTAAAGGAAATAACGCAGTCTTTTTTGTCAGAATAGTCATATGAAACCAGAACCTGTTAAAAATGAAGTAACTACTTACATAACTTTACAAGTGTAGTAGGCCTTCATCATACACTATCTAAATACTTTTTTTTTTGCTTTTTTCTACTAAACAAACGTTAAGTGTGAACTCAACATTCTCTTATCGGCTTGAATGTTCTAATTTTTTTAAAGTGTAACAAGATAAAATAACAGATACATCAAACAATGGCGTAATTGAGTCCCAAGCCATATTACTACTCATCATAAGTTCATAGGTAGGTATTAGGCTATCGGCCCAAGGGTCTAAGTAAGCATAGCCAACAAGGTTCCCTGGCCTACGCCACCCAAGAAAGTTATTTACCTATGCCCCTGCCGAGCAGAGCCACAGAAGTGATCCCCGGGGTGTATTTCCTATTTCCCATCCACTCATCAAGATTTTTCTTGAAGAGTGCTAATGAGGAACTTTGCTTGACATAGATGGGTAGCTTGTTCCAGAGTATGGGAAGTCTCTAGGACAGGAAGCTATCCCTCCAGCATGTCCTGTTTATTGTGGTGACAAGGTTTAGGTCCCTAGAGCATGTAGCTCGGAGGGATTGGGATTTATTTAGGTGTAGCATGTCCAACATCTCTGGGTTTGACATAGCTTTATATGTTAGGCAGAGATCACCTTGGAGTAGGCGATATGCTAAGGAGTAAAGCTGGTGTTTTTTGAGATGGTCCGTGTAGGGCATCTGTTTGAGGCCAGTAATCCTCTTTGTGAGGTACTTCTGTAGCCTTTCCAGCTGCTGCAGATGTTTTGTGAGGTACATTCCAAAAAGGGTGTTGTACTCTATAATGGGTCTAATGAGTGCCGAGTAGAGGAGAACAATGACCTCTTTTTTCCTGGATGAGAACCATTTTGTGATGAGGTATGCCATGTACTACTGTGGTGATGTGAGTCCCAAGTCATATTACTACCCATCAGTAAAGGAGAACAGTGCAGTAAGATCCAGTAAAATGAATGAGATATTCAAAATCAATTTTGCCAAATATTTTAGAAAATGAAGGCATTTCCCTCAATTTGATGTAACTTGTCCCAAGATATGCTATATTTAGTTATGAGGTGTTGTGGGCTTGCAATCCAAAACCTCTATCCCCACCTTTCTCAAACATTTTTAAATCTACTGAAGAATTCAACAAAAAATAATATTTTTGCTAGCTTCTGCTTTGGTAGTCTGTACTTACCACCCCTATACAGAAAGCCACAACTTTTTTCTTTTTTACCTTGTTCATGGTTATGTCTTCAAGGAGCTTATCTTGAAGCATCTGATAATACCATGATATAAGTGTTGTGAAACACCTAAACTTCTTCCCTTGTGTCCCGTACGATTGCTGACAAAACCTGTTATTCTCCCATTTTTAAGGTTGTTGATGTATAAAGCACTGACATTAGCTTTCCACAAATGGTCACCTGTCCAGTAGTACAGAGGCAGAGTATCCATCTGTGCAACTGGTGACTCAGTTTGTTTAGCAGCTTGGATACCAGAGGGACAGCCAGGGTAGGGAGAAATGACTGATCAGTGCCTGCTTGCCTTCTTCAGGGAGAGGGTGCGGGACTGTCTTGCTTTGAAGAGACTCATAGTGAAGACAGGGAGATCATTTCTAAGTCATATTTTCTTATAGGCAGTGCAAGGTAGAAAGCCTGCCTGGCTAGCATAGCATGTAGATTGTATTCTTGCCTCCTGTATGACTCCGTCTCTTGCTATATGCAAACTTTCCTCAAAAGAGCAACATGTTTCTTCTTCCTAAATCCAAACTATCTGAGCCATAATACATTCGTAAAGCTGAATTCCTGAAACACCAAATGGCATTATGTTGAAAGAGAAATTCGGAAACTTAAAAAGCTGAAAAACTTGGCAAACAATCCATGCAGAGGGCAAGCTTTCTCGCCTCCATTATGCACCTGCTAATTATATATACCTACTCCAAAATTGCACCACAGTGGGGAAAGAGCAGATTCTGTTCCCCTGTGTGCAGCAATCTCTTTGGCTTTTTGTGTTTCAGTATTTTTCATTTAGTGTTTCAGCCATTCTGCTTTATGAATGCCTTCCATCTCAGCCTTGGTACCACTGCTCTGTTGCTTTTATATTTGGTCAGACCTATATAACTTCTAAACTGGGACTGAAACATAGCTCTGTGAAGGTTAGAGACAGTAGCCTTAAACATTCTTCTAAAAGAAAACAGGAAGGGAGTTCATATTGCTGTATTAAGACAATTCTCTTTCACTACCTGGTTAACTAGCTAGTTCCACTGTCTAGTGTTATTTTAATATCAAAGTCAAAGTTTACCATAAAGGCCAAGTAATCAATATAATTCCACAGTTGAAGACGACCGACCCCAAAAAAGTTGTGAAACTGTCTTTAATGGACGTAACAAAGGTGTAAAACAAACAACAGTCAAAATTCGATCAAGCGCTTTCGCCTGGTTAATACCAGGTTTTATCAAGATGTAAACTAAAAAAACACATTGTTTTATATAGTCATTTACTGGTCACATGACCTACAATTAATTATAACTACAGATTCAATTAATTCTATTCTTAAAGACGTCCTCACGAAGAATACTGTATAGACCTTAATGCCTTATATTAAAACCAATGTTTACAAAAAATGTAATGTTTTAAAAACATGCCTATGCACAAGAATAAAAAATATGTTCACATACTAATAAAGTATTATTAAAAAATTCTTGTAAATTCATATTCAAGTGAAACATGTTCAAAATAAAACGTGTTCAAGTTAAACATACTCAACACCTGCACCTAGCGTGCAGTGGAATACAAAATTTATGAAATTTGTGACAGTCAAAATTAACTGATAATAATAAAAAAATGAAGAAAATATATAAATAAATACATGAATAAAATGTGCACTGCAATGGAATATAATGTTATTCAACACATTTATGATTCATACTATGTTGTTATAATCTTGCCCTCCTCATCTTCAGTACACTGACAATACTAACGTTGTCATTAAGCCCTGGGGGTCTAGTGGCATTTAACTTCAGCTGCCACAACAATTCCCTGTATTCCAACGATGTTTCCCAATCGCCCCCTCTTGGGTTCTGTGTGACCTGTTCTAAAACCATAAATTTCAACTGCATATTGGGACATTGCAAGGAATGCTTGTAAAAGGCGTTTGTGTCTTTCTCCTTTGAAACATCATACAGATGTTCATAAATTCTTTTCCTCAAAGATCTCTCAGTTTTGCCAATGTAGAAACTGAGGCATTGGGTACATGTTCCAAGATACACAATGCCTTTAGTCCCACAGTTGTAATAACCCATTGCTTTAAATCTATATTTCCTTGAAGCGATATACAAGCTACTATCATTAATAATAAATGGACATTGCTTGCATGCTATTCTTCGTGAGGACGTCTTTAAGAATAGAATAAATTGAATCTGTAGTTATAATTAATTGTAGGTCATGTGACCAGTAAATGACTATATAAAGCAATGTGTTCTTTTAGTTTACATCTTGATAAAGCCTGGTATTAACCAGAAGCTGTCAAAGCTTTTGACTGTTGTTTGTTTTACACCTTTGTTACGTCCATTAAAGGCAGTTTCACAACTTTTTTGGGGTCGGTCGTCTTCAACTGTGGAATTATACTTATTTTAATATCAGAGGACATTAGTGATGGCAGACTTAAGGAAGAGACTACACACAATAAGTCAATGAGACTTCAGAGATGCAAAATGTGAAATTTTTGGCATTTTATGTTTTGTTGCTTTTGGACAGGCATTATAGATTTGAAGCTGAAAAATGTAATATTACTTCTGTTTTATTGCAATAGATTGAGCCATAAGGGTTACACCCTGAAACATCCTTATATCCAGTATGCAGCACAGGGCACTTTCTACATTCATCCATCCATCCGCAACCCGTTTTCCCATTTTTACACATGGGGTTGAGATGTCACTTTAACAGTGACAATCATGTACAAACAAGGTACACAGCACCAGTTGGCTAGCCCTGCCATGACTGTTCTTTCATACCACACACTCACATGCACACTCACATGCACACTCACACCTATGGCCAGTTTAATGTCTCCAATCCACCTACTGCATGTGTTTGGAATGTGGGAGGAAATGTCGACATTGCAAGATGAAAAATCTGAAACTGTCTACATGAGAATAATATATTTCTTAAAATAATAAATATGCTACTTAAAACTGTTTTCAGACTAGTAATTGCATATTCCTACCTCTTTTTGTTATATTGAGCTAGACTAACAGCAGACAATACTGACTAAAAGAGCTATAGCATTTTACTGTTCACATAATACAGCCTTTTTTGCATACTGTTTGGATGGAAGAGAAAACCTTTCATTGCCATATAACTTCTGTGCTAATGGTATCACTGAAACATTCTGTTATTATTTTAAAATGATCTCATATCCATTTACAGGATATATAAACCACAAAGTAATGGTGGTAGAGTTTTAAAATGCGTGTGGCGCTGCAATAATCTTGCTCAAATGTATTTGCTTATTATTTTTTATGGAAAAATAGTTTATGGACGTATGCATTGATAGGCCAGCTATTATTAATATATTCTTCCTAGAATAACTGTACAGCATTCATATTAGCTGCATTTACTTTATAGATTTTTAATGCAGCTAGTGTACATTAATTCATCCCTTGTTAACTAGGTTAGTCTCACTAGTTTGGTGGCCTCTTTTCAGGGCAGACCTGAGGTGAAATTTATACTACTAGGGGAAATTTGGACAGGGTATTGGGGAACCTCCACTAATGTTTTTGATACGTGCCATGGGATCTTTTACATTTACCAGAGATACCAGCTGACTCAAGTGGATAGTACCTTGAATTAACATCTCATCCAAAGGATGAAACGTTCAGGAGTGCAACACCCCCCCCCCCTTTATGCTGCAGAACATTGGAACTCTTATTTAACACAATTATTAAGTCTCCAGATCTTCAATGGGGAAGAACACCAGCAAAAATAAGGAAGAGAAAATTAAACTAACAAATCTATACCTGTTCCAGTGCTCACTGGCAAACATACCACTCAGCTGTCTTTGGTGTTTCAAGGATGTGCTTAATTTTAACTCAAATGTAAAGTGTGTGAGACTATAACATAAATTTTAGAAATATTGTCAGCCATAACAGCCTTACAGTTATAATTTTACTTCCAAAAATGCATGTCAGGTCAAAGTTTCTTATTCTATCAACTTGCTATGTAACTATTACCAATATTTTAAAAGTTATCCTGATATGCAGACTTTGCCTTCATTCTTTGTGTTTGATTATCATTTGCACAGCTGGAAGACGTCGCACTTTTGAAAAGAAACAAAAAAGTAATTTAAAATATTTTTTAATTACATTTTAAAAATGGAAACAATAAGGCAATATGATTGTATAACAGTAATATATAATAATGCAGATTGCATAAGTACATAACAGTCAACTAAATCACATAAGCGATGTTCAACACTTGGGGCTTTACCTTGGCATTAAATCTCCCTGTGTAGATTAAACAGTGCATTAGCCACTCTCCATCTGTATACATTGCTTCATTAATTAAACCATGGCATAATAAAGTTCCATGAACCAAGAAGTCTAACTGGACAAATAACATTGTGTCAGTGATTCACTCTACAGGTACATTACTTGTTTCATTAGTATTAGTAATACTGTGAATAAATGAATGACAACTAATCTGAATGGCCATACATTCTGGCACTTGATGTTGTAATCATATATATACTTCCAAAATCTGACTAATAAAACTATCAAACTATTATAATTTAAAAATCATTCTTAACACAGGACACAGACTTGCATACCTGATTTTAAAAAAAGCTGTTTTCATTAAAAAGAGAGAGAGAGACTGTAATATAATGCTAAGCAACTACATAAGGCAGTGTGTATAAGGAAGCAGAAATCCATAGCCTCACTGAATTATGCTGCATTTTAAATAAAATAAATAAAACTAAATCCAAGCAGTTTCATAAATGTACAATCTGTTGGTGTATCCTTAATTTCAGACGTTGATATACAACACACTATAAACTGCTGTTTAGAACCCACACAGTACTGTTGAGACAAGCTATGTAAAACTTGCAACTGTCTTTCAGTACAAATGCAGTAAAACATCAAATGTAGAACAGCTGTACTAAATTAAATAAAAGTATTTTTTCAGTAGAAAAAATATAAAAGCTATTTGAAATCTGTAGTTGCTGTTCCCAGTCAGTCTTACAGAATGTAAAATGTACATGATATAAAAATTGTATAATGCTCTACAGCTAATGTAAGGTAAAATGACACTCCCCTTGTACACACTTTTAGAGTTTTCCCACAAATTACCTTATTTTGAATGTGTCAGTATTGATGTGTCTCTTTCAAGTGAGGATATTTTGATTATTCATGAGGGCATGGACACAGTGTTAAAATAACTATGTATACTTTGAAGGGAAATACTTCCAACAAATAAAAGGGGTGGCCATGGGAGCCTCCTGTGTCCCTGGATTTGCCAACATTGTAAAATGGTAATGTGGTACTGTGGAAAATACCTTGTGTTTGACAGTGAATTTTGGCCCAGTATTCTTTTATATCTAAGATCTTTAATAATATTTTTATTCTCGGGACCGATTCCTCAGTTAAGTATAATTAGGTTTTAGAGCCATTGATAACACAGTGGCAGATTTACCGGGGGTGCTGGGTGAGCTGAATCTCCTTAATTGTATCCGCTAACATCTCAACTATACCACTTTTGGCAGTGCAATATTTACTGCTTTTTTTTAATTTTTTTAACTTGCAAGTGCGGGTAAACACAGTTGAACTGTGAGGATGAAGCAATTTCATGAGGTTAGCAAAACGACTTGATCGTCGAAGTTCAACTGTGTTCACAAGCTGCACTTGATTACAGAACAGAAAAAAAATCAGCAAACATTGTACTGCCAAAAGTGGTCTGTGTTCGCAAGTCGCACTTCTATAGTCCCCCACCTCATTCTTTACCATGCCTTATTTCCTTGTTTTGCAGTCCGCCAAGATGACGATAATAAAATGGTACCACCCACCTCTGACAAATGACACACCCTGCTTGTGATGACGTGCACTAGCATAACCCATACTTCTCAACTGTCCAAATGTTCACAGAATGTTTGTATTTTTGTCCCATTTTTTTTGGTCAGATACTCTTGCAATTTGTGGGTTTCTGGTAAATCTGTGAAGATTGAAGTCACTAAATAATAACATACATTTGAGTTTCAGACATAGGTTCATAGGTTCATAGGTTCATACTAGGCTATCTGCCCTAGGGCATTTATAAGCCTAGCCAGAGTGTGTTTGGCTTTCGCCACCCATTTTAAATTCATTTTGCTATGCCCTTTGTCGAGGTTAGTATACTGTGCCTCTGTCTAACAGTGACACAGAAGTGATAGCCGGGGTAAACCTGCGATCTCTCATCCACTCATCAAGATTCCTCTTGAAGAGAGTCAGTGAGGGACTCTGCCTAACCTGGACTGGGATTTTATTCCAGAGTGAAGGGAGCCTCTGGGTTATGAATCTGTCCCTCCAGCATATCCTATTTATTTCAGTACTGAGGTTCAAGTCTCTCGAGCGCGTAGCTCAATGGGATTTGGATTTTCTGATGTGCAGCATGTCCATTAATTCCGGGTTGGACATGGCTTTATACGTCAGGCACAGATCGCCTCTGAGCAGGCGGTATGCCACTGAGTAGAGCTGGAGTTTCTTTAACCGGGCAGCATATGGCATCTGTTTGAGTCCTTTGATCCTCTTGGTGAGGTACTTTTGGGGTCTTTCAGTTGCTGCAGGTGTCTGGTAAGGTACATCCCAAAGGGGCATTGTACTCAATTATGGGCCTGATGAGGGATGAGTAAAGAGGCACGATGACCTCCCTGATCTAGATGTGAATCCCTTCATGATTAGGTGGGCTATATAAAATGTTTTCTAACCACTTTGGCCACGTGGTTTTCAAATGAGAGATTGCTATCAACTTGGGTCCCCAGGTCCCTAATTAATTTCTTATTCTATCAACTTGCTATGTAACTGTTACCAATATTTTAAAAGTTATCCTGATATGCAGACTTTGCCTTCATTCTTTGTGTTTGATTATCATTTGCACAACTGGAAGAAAAGAAACAAAAAAGTAATTAAAAATATTTTTTAATTACATTTTAAAAATGGAAACAATAAGGCAATATGATTGTATAACAGTAATATATAATAGTGCAGATTGCATAAGTACATAACAGTCAACTAAATCACATAAGTGATGTTCAACACTTGGGGCTTTACCTTGGCATTAAATCTCCCTGTGTAGATTAAACAGTGCATTAGCCACTCTCCATCTGTATACATTGCTTCATTAATTAAACCATGGCATAATAAAGTTCCATGAACCAAGAAGTCTAACTGGACAAATAACATTGTGTCAGTGATTCACTCTACGGGTACATTACTTGTTTCATTAGTATTAGTAATACTGTGAATAAATGAATGACAACTAATCTGAATGGCCATACATTCTGGCACCTGATGTTGTAATCATATATATACTTCCAAAATCCGACTAATAAAACTATCAAACTATTATAATTTAAAAATCATTCATAACACAGGACACAGACTTGCATACCTGATTTAAAAAAAAGCTGTTTTCATTAAAAAGAGAGAGAGAGACTGTAATATAATACTAAGCAACTACATAAGGCAGTGTGTATAAGGAAGCAGAAATCCATAGCCTCACTGAATTATGCATTTTAAATAAAATAAATAAAACTAAATCCAAGCTGTTTCATAAATGTACAATCTGTTGGTGTATCCTTAATTTCAGACGTTGATATACAACACACTATAAACTGCTGTTATGTGTTTTTAAAAAGTATATAGAACCCACACAGTACTGTTGAGACAAGCTATGTAAAACTTGCAATTGTCTTTCAGTACAAATGCAGTAAAACATCAAATGTAGAACAGCTGTACTAAATTAAATAAAAGTATTTTTTTCAGTAGAAAAAATATAAAAGCTATTTGAAATCTGTAGTTGCTGTTCCCAGTCAGTCTTACAGAATGTAAAATGTATTTTTTGTCATTTTGGACTAATTCTGAGCATATCTGGGAATTCCCGCCCAGGTTCCTAACATAACTAAAGAAAGCCTTGTGATTATCCTTAGTGTCCTGTGCAATTTTTCTGTCGAAGCTGGCCTTAGATGATTTTATGAGTGCCCGTAGTTTTTTGCTAATACTGATCAGAGATGCCTTCCCTTTTTGGGATTTTGCTCTATCATGTAGTAGCTTCTTCCTTCTATTGTATAGTTTGTTTATGGCTGGGGTCCACAAGACAGGACGCCTGCCTTTGGAGGATTGGGTCTTGGTTTTATTTGGGATTGCATGGTCCATGCATTCCTGAAGGTGTTCATAGAATGCATTTATAAAGGATTCTACGGTCTGGGTCATATTTTCCACAGGCCCGGGGGCTTTGAAGGATTCCACCTCGGTTTTGAGGAGTGTGAAATTTGCTTTAGAGAAGTTTTTCACTGTGGTTTTCTGGGCAGGGGGTGGGGTTGGGATGTGAATATCCAGTGAGATTAGTTTATGGTCTGATCTTACCAGTGAGGGATACACTTCTGGTCTGGAGCATAGAGCCCCCATGTTGGTGATGATCAGGTCCAGTATTTTTTCCCCTCTTGTGAGAGTGGTAACAAGTTGTTCCATAGCATTTGAGTTTATAAATTCTAGGAACCTTTGGGCTAGGGTGTTGGAGCTAGAGTAATGCTCCCAGTCTATGTTTGGGTAGTTGAAGTCACCCAATATAATGGTGTTTGGAGAGACCTTCATATTTTCCAGTGTTCTCAGGAAGGCCGAGTGGGGTTCCTGGGTTTGGGAGGGTGGTCTATAGCAGGCTATAAACTGGAAGGCAGTTTTACCCACTGTTAGTTGCACATGGATAGTCTCTTATGCTTCGTGCTGTGCCACCAGCCTGGAAGTGTGGGTATATTTGACGAATATTGATACTCCCCCTCCTTTTATGGTTCGGTCCAAGTTTTGGGGCCGAAAAGCATGGTATGAGGTATAACCTGGTAGTGCTGGGGTGCTCTCGGGAGCCTTGAACCAGGTTTCTGTTACTGCACAGATATCAATGTTCTCCATGCTAAGGAGAGTTTCGAGTGCATGCATCTTGAGGTTTAGACTTCTGGCGTTGAGTAGCATTACTCTTAGTTTCTTATCCCTTGTGATACCTATGGAGGTGGGTTTGTCTTTTGAGCCTTGCCTAAAAAAGGCACTATGGGGGTGGCAAGAGCCTTTGCCAATATCCAAAAGCCTAGAGGTGACAGGTGCAAGCTGTCCCTAGCGAAGCATCGTGGCTTATCGAGCATGTCATCCCAGGCTGACAGGCATTGATCCCTTTGAATGACACCAATACTTAAGCCAATTGTTGAAATTGATCATCTTGTCTTCATATTGTGGCATCATTCTTGGTGAGGGTAAAATGCTACTCAAGGTCAGGGTCATACTGGCCTGGGCTACATGCTCAGAGAGCTCCTCTATATCTCTTTTCATGTAGTCCAGGGAGGTACATCTCAGGTCATTCACATCAGCATGGACAATGACTGAGTCATATTTGTACTTGCCTTGGAGTGACCTGAGTGCTTGTGTTATGTGGCAGATCCTAGCGCCCGACAGGCAGCTCACCATGACCTTCTCCTTGTTCAGCCTGGTGAGCGGGACATCAGTGTGCCTGACGATAGATTCACCTATTACAAGTGTATCAGGTTTGTTGTTTAGCCTTAAGGGCTGTGACTGTTCAGCACACTGGCTTTGTGAGCTATGTGTTGCACGTGTTTTGTTTATCCTTCATAATGTATGCTAACACAAATTCTGCTGTTAATAGCAACTTTCTAAGTTTTTAAAAGCAATATTTAAATATGTCCCTAATTTTGGGAATTTCTCCTCCCATAATCGTTTTCTAGATTCCTTCCACTAAGATGTTCAGAGGTCTGGCACAAACACTATTGGGAAGCAGGGCGGCAAAGACAGGGCCTAATGTACTGCAGTACAGTTACCCAAACAGCTTAGCTTCAAGTCTGCGTGATTCACAACATGAGTGCAACACTAACCCAAACAGGACTTTTAGAGTTTTATCTGGACTTGAATTTTTTTTTTTTTAATTCCATACATTCCCATCAGGGAATAGATCAACTCATGACATGCCTTGTGACATTTTTTAAGCTGTGTAGATTTGTTTTCTGCCATAAGGATCATGCCAGCAACTTTAGCGTAAGGATCATGCCAGTAACTTTAGCGTAAGGGCATACCTGTCAGCTGTCCAGATTTTTGCATCATACTTTGTCTGCTTCTGATAAAAATGTGTGGTTTTCCTGCATATCACTGAGGACACAGGTCAGTGGATAATGACAGCCATTTGAATTTCAGACATATCCTGCATGCAATATAAATGCATAAAAACAGCAACATAAAAGCATAAACAGACACAATCCAGGATGTCAAGTTCTCAAGCTACGTCCTTTTAAAATGGGCCTTCATAAACTAGATCATTCCTATCTATCATTTAAATCAGATATTTCAGAGATAAGCCCTTCTTCAGATGCATTCAACCTAGAGGCCCTCATCCCTTGACCTTTTACTATCTTTCTACAAGAACACTCTGCTGCATAGGCATAGTATGTATCCCATTTGTGTTTTTAGAAACATAGTAAAAGGGCTTATATCTGAAATATCTGATTTAAGAGATAGATTACTTACTAGATGGTATGGTGAAAGAGAAGTGGATGACATTTTGCATATTATTCCATCTTTAAGGAATGATATAGTGACATGCTATTTTTCAGAACAAACTGTTTCAACCTATAATAGGAGGCCCAACCATGATTTATGCAGGAAATGGTTCCAATATTTTTTAAGAGTGATACAAAAACAATAGTGAGTGTTATTAATAAACATTGGGGCATTTTGACTGCTGATCCAAGGTAAGAAGGATAGTCAGTGACATACTCACTTTAGTTATACAAATAAGAAATGTTTGAAGAGACTCTTATGCTATCCCAAGGCATCCCCCGAGAATGTAAATTATGAGGTTAATGCAATCAAACATTGTGGGAACTGTAATTATTGTTGCCACATTGATAGCAGTGGCTATTTTGAACATCCTGATACTGGACAGAAGTTTACATTCAAGGTCATTGCTGACTGTATGACTTCACATGTTGTTTATTTATCTCACTGCATATTATGCAGAGCATTTTATGTTGGGAAAACTGATAGAATGCTGAAAGATAGAGTTAGGAAACAGCTATATAACATTCGCTGCGGCTCTGCTAATAATGCTCTATCAAAATGTGATGAATACTAACTTGTAGTGAAACCTGATATGCGGGAGGGGGATGTTTGGAATTTCACTGAAACTAAGGAAGTGAGGTGGATTATCAGACTAAGGGCTGATCAAAGTAGTGAACTTAGTGAAAAAGTTCCTTTAAGGCCCATTTTGAAAGGATGTAGTCTGAGGACTTGACATCCTGGATTGTGACTGTTTGTGCTTTTATGTTGTTGTTTCTATTTATCTTTTATGTAATACTGCCTCTACTTAGCTCTTCTTATTTTCTGATCGTTAGTATGTCTTAATTGAGTAATAACTGTGCTGTTTTTTGAATGGTTAGATAATTATTGTTAGGGTTAAAAATGGTTAGAAATGGAGATAGAGTTTTTATCGTCTGACAAAGCTGTGGTGAAAGCTCTTACCTCTTTCTTATTAAACTACATTTTATGACCTCTTGGTTCATGTTTTATTCTGTTGGTTTATTCGTGTTTTAATTGTATAATTAACAATGAAAACAATACTGGATATCTCGCAAGATGTGCAACTTACAGTGCAAATATAACAGATAGTTTTCTTTAAAAGCATCTAAGGTTTCTCCTGATGTCATGCAACAGTTTGTAAGTCACTTGACTTTTGAAATATTAAGTACATATGGAAATATTGTTTATTTTCATAATTACTAAAAAGAGCAAGTGATGTAAATGGACATGAATTTCCCTGTCTCGCACCATGGCATATCACACCATACACCTCAATAACACATTGGGCTCTTAGCTGTGAAAATATGAACAGAAGTATGAAAATATGAAAAATAGTAATTCATTTCTCTACTGCAGCACATCTTAGATTAGCAGTCAGTGTTATTGTGTTAATAATTTCTTGCACTTTCTAATACTGCCTGTTATTAGCTGGTAAGTTGTTTAGTTAAAGAAGTCAGACCCAAAAAAAATGAGCTAGGAGTGTGTTGAGGTCAGCAAGAAGACTGAAATATGCATGTCCACAACTGGTGGGATTTGAATTTATTGGCCTGAATGAATCCATAAAGAATTAAAAACTAAAATGTCATGGGCATTCAGAAGCCACATAGCTGAAACATTTGATGCCCTTAAGAGATCATTCATGTCAATTATTACAAGTGAGTGTTCTCCCCCACACAAGTCTTGGAGTTCATAGGGGCTCATCTGGATACTGTTTCCCAGATAGCAAGACTACCACACACCACACTGTCTGCACTACAAAACTGAGTCCTACAAATTCTATCTTATCAAACTCCTCCAGTCAAATTGATTTTGCAGTTAACTAATTTGTGATTAGTGCTTAGAAATGCAAAGAAGTGCTGGTGAGGGAATGAACTAGTTAGGGATGAAAAGATTAATACTGTAGTTAAAAAGTGGGGGCTAAAGGAAGAGAGAAGGAGGGCTGTGTTTTCCTTTAATCTAGGATGAGCAGAACTGAGTAACAAAAAGAGTTCATTTTTGGCTGACAGTAGCTCCCCCATCCAAATTGGTTCTCGATTCGCCATTGTAACAGTGTAAACTTTCTTAGTTTTACATGTGACAAGAGCAACAGCTTTATGTCACAATTCCAAAACGCATGGCATGCAGTAGGTAGGAATCAACTATTTTTAGGAATCCAACTTTTTCCAGTGGTAACCTGCATTACACAAGTAACTACTCTTTGCTGCAGAAAAAGTGCTTGGTAAAAGGGCAAATGGTGAGGGGATACAGGTTGGTATATGAGGATAGCTAGTTCTTCTTACAGCTGGACAAACTTAAGATGTTATTTTTGGAAAGGGCTTACCCCAGGGAATTAATGAATAAAATTGCCTTTGAGGTGGTGTCAGGAAGAGCGACCATTTAAAAAACAGTCTTAGATTATTCAGAGTCTTCTGAGTTTGGGCCATTAAACAACACTAGGAACAGCCAGTAATCTAATGCCATGATTCTCACATTTAACCACAATGCAATGAAGAAGATTCTTTGCGAAAATCGGTCAAGGGTGTTTGGTCCAACTGGTCTAGCTCGAAAAGGTAAAGTCCCTACTTTTGTCTTTAGCTGCAGTATAAATGTTAAAGGCTTATTGGAAAAAGTGACAGGAAATGCTGATGGAAAAAGGGGGATGTGAAGTGTGGGACTTGCTCACAATGTAGGTTTATTTATGACATTATAAATATCACCATCCCCTCTTACTCAGAAACTTTATTTTGCATGGGTAGATGCAACTGTATAAAAAGGGGTAGTTTATCTTGCATCTTGCCTTACCTTCCTTGTGTTTTACATGGGAAGGACCAAGCACGATTACAGACTAGGATTTACAAACACATCTATGTAATAAAAACGGGGATGAAAAAAAAACACCTTAAGTAAACATTCAAAGATGCATGCCAACTTTTAAAAGTTCTTGTTTTTTATTTTGGAAAAGGCGTATATTTCTGAGAAAAGTGTATGTTGGGAGAAAAGGCTGGAATACAGTGAATTGCATTGGTAGTTGTTATTAAATGCCTCCCAGACCCTAGGTTTAAATTAATGTATTTCTGTTAACAGTGTCTTACTATTAAAGGCATTACATTTGTAACTTAACATCTACAGTTAACTATTTATAAACTGTTTTTTAATATGATTATATTTTAATGTCCACAAAAACGTTTTTGCATATTTGGAATTTTTATGTTTTTAATTTTAATGATTAAGTTCTGACATTTTAACATTTTATGAGACAATGTCTCTTTAGGAATGGCTTGGGGAGTTTTTTATTTGTCATGTGATTTTATTTGTCATGTTATTACTGGTTATTTAAATCAAAATGAAGTCAGTGTATCATAGTGCTCAGCCTTCCATCACCAAAATGATAAAACACTGCCTCTCATAATGTGGAACAAATGGGCAAAATGTGGAACACATACTAATGGCTTACTAGCAACTTTAACTCGGAAGCTCACAGGATGGTTAGAATGTGATATTTTTACTTATAGGATAGGTATTTTAATGAAATAATATGATTCAGTTCTATTTACCACTGATAGTTTAAAAATTACTAACCCTGGATATGTGACAGACCCTTTCAATGTGGAACTTCGAGGAACATTAACTTTTTAAGACTCCAAATGAGGAACATTCTTTGAAATAAGGTACACTTGAGAGGTATGCAAGGTATGTGGTTCTGATGAAGTTTTTAACAGAGTAGAATGAAACCATTTTTTGATTTATTTAATTATTTGCAATAAAGTTCCACTGCACACAAATTTGAACTGCTTCTTGGAATGGACAACAACAGTGTTTCTGGATGGTCTAATAAAAGTATAATATTTGAAGCAAATAACTAGTAAAAGGAATATATAGCAGAATGTATATAAAGCCCTTCAGGATTAAGTTAACATTTTTCATAATAATTTTCTTTCATTTACTTTGTTAATAAATTCTCCTTCACTATAAAAGAAAGTTATACCTTTATTCTGTGTAACACAGTTCTAATTTGCTTACTAATATCATAGTTTGCTTTCCTTTAACTTGTGAATGATTTTATAAGGTCAGGTGTGAGGTGTCTGATTCCTTATTATGACAGTCTCAACAATCTACTCGACCTGGGAAACTTACTGTCCTTTGGTCATACAGATTTATAACTCTGCACATGCATGTAAGAATGCATTGCCTTTCTAGCTCTTTCATAAACTGCTTCTCCCTTATAAACAAAGATTGCTGAACTAGCAACTTTTTTTAACTCTTAAAAAGCCACGGTGGTACATCAATAGCGTTGTTGCCTCACAGCAAGAGGTTTTCCTGTTCGATTCTCGGCTGGAGTGCCTTCTGTGTGGAGTCTGCACGTCCTCCCCACGATCGAGTGGCCTCCGAAAGACATGCGTGAATGGGCATGCCTTCGCTGAAGGTTGGGCATCGAGCTGGCAACTCGGCACCATAAAAATCAACTGCCAATCATTAGCAGACCGGAGTTCCACTGTGGCAACCCCTAACTGGGAAAAGCCAAAAAAACAAACAAATTTTGTACATAAAAACAAAAATGTTTTTTGTAAATATAAGATAAAAATATTACATAATCGTAATAATCTGTGTCACATGGACTATCAGTTTTGGTGGGATTTACACACTGTTGGTTTAAGCACTTGATCATTTGGACTTTACTCTCTTAACTAAATCTAGCCACTCATGAGTAAATGTCACCATGCTTCACATTCATAACAAATATTGTTGGGCATGTGTGCATGTGTTATGACATAGATTGTTGGGCATGTGTTATGACATAGATTGTTGGGCATATGTCATGACATAGATTGTTGCTGCTGTGAGATCCTATAATACTGCTAGTCAAAACATGCTATGGAACCATGGAATATCCTGCAGCAATATCAGATCTGAGTAATTTCATATGTGAAGTAAGTATTAGAAAGATTTTATGTATGCATTCACTGTTTACTCATATGAAGGTACTCCAGGAAGTATATAAAGATAGTCTGCTCACTCTATGTGCGACTAATTTACTCAGCTATATCTGTGACAATATTTCATGACAGAAAGGCAAATGCCACACCCTGTCTCTACCATGTTATGCTTTATTGCTTAAATATTTTGTGATCCACTGAGATTTTATAGTCATAATTCTCCATGTGATACAGTGCTGGATTAAGCTTGATTATTCATTTGAGACTCCTGTTTGTTGGTAGATGATTTCAACTGGGATTGCGATAGTGAAAAGTTGCATACATGGACACGTGATATAGATTTACATATGTAGCTGTACCTCATACTATAAACTTCAGCTCTTAAATTCACCAGTTACTGACTGCAAACTAGTATTATATCAGAAGCTAATACACTCACAAACCCATTTAGGTTAACAAAAGAATATTTTAGAAGAAGAGTAATTCTTTATAAATAATTTTAGCTGTTAAATAAATTAGTTGATCTGTGGGCATTTTGAAAGGCAGTCAAAGGTTGGTTACCCCTCACATGTTGCAGTAAAAGTTATTGGTTTTAAAATGTCATAACAGATAGTCACAATGCTTGGTGTTATATAATTGCATGAATTACATTACAATAAATGCATTATGCTGACTACAGATATAGTTTCTGGTACACCGCATTCTGTTCTGGGTGGGTTTATGGTGGATTTACCAAATGTTGCCATCTGCTTGTGCAGTGCAAATATAGGGGTATGGAGGACTTGTTTCAACATAAATGCACGTGTGTGTAACTGAGTATGGGTGGGGAGTATTTTTTAGCCAACTGGTGAAAACATAAGGGGAATTGAAGGTTTTCATTGTACTATGCCCAGTGAAACATGCTTTAGTGAAGAATGCCTTAGCAAAGCATAACAGCTGTCTTGACCTATACAGAAAAGCATGCTGTATGCAAGTTTTATTTTATTTTTTTTTCATCTGAAGCCATTACTGGCATATGATAAATGCTGAGTGCATGAATATGAGTACTCATTGAATCAGAATCATAAGAGTTAAATGTTGTGCTCATTTGTACATTTACTGTTACTGGAATATTAATTCTGTTTTGAGCCAAGACCCACATCTCTACACCAAAAATAAATATGTGGCACATCTTAATTTCTACGTATATTATAATCACAAGCGTGCAGAACAGATCAATACAAGTCTAAAAGACATTCTGTAGTGAACTCCAGAACATTAGATTTGCTTCCAGATTTAATTGAATGTCAGTCTGAGTGTTTCAGATGTTTGGCCAATTTCCTTGACAACCACATTACTCCAGGAGCAAATTAGTTATTTTTTTTAACTGGGCAAGTGAACTGGTCCTCTCGGGAACCTTTTCAGCCACAGGTAAGGCCATAAGGGCAAGAATAAACACAATATATATGGGCAATTTAGAGTTGCCAGTCAATTGTGCATTACACAATGGGCAGTTCTGTCCTTTTAAATAAATAGTGTACTTTCTATTTTTGAGATCTGTTAATAGAATGTCATGCTCGGTCTGTATGTGTCTGGTTTATCTAAGCCCTCTTGTTATATTGAAAACTCTTTCTGTGGTGTGGTTTAGTCAAAATGCAGCATCATAACAAATATACGATTTGGGAGCAGAGAATTATTAACTGCAGGAACTCTTACAGGAGCTTACAATGTATTTTTGTAGTGCTTCTGAATCACTGTGTCTGATACAGTCTAACAGTGCTAAATGTGATTCCTTTCTTGAGGTGTTATTTCATTGATGTGACTTCATTTTGCTGTTCACCCACCAATCATACATTGAACAGAGCAGCAAAAGAGATTGATCTGTAGATGTAGACTTTAAGATGGTAAGAGAAACTTTTTCCCCCAGAGTTAATAGATTCTGAAAATTGCATCCTGAAAGCAGGGTCAAGGCATACAGCATAATGGTTTTTCAAAAGGGACTTTATATATCTCTGTCTGACAATAAAGGAAATACGATACAATACATGATTCACCTACTGCAGGAAAGACTTGATGGATAATTAATTGTTCTGCCTTTCTAAACCACACTGTAACATAATATGGTATGGACTGATGTGCCATATTCAGAGCTAGCTTGATCAGGTCCAGTCTAGCAGCTTCTGAGCTAACAGAAAAGCTGCTCATATCATTCAGAGTAAGCAAAATTGATTACATGTCAGTGCTGTTCCTTTTACAAAGAAGACATGATAGATACACAGATACCATCATTATATCTGATTTTAATGATGTCTCTATGGTATATTTCATCATGCTGTCTCTATGTATAGTCTCCTCCCTAAAATCTTCATAGGGAACTTAAATTATTAGATTCAAGTGCTGAAGTTTTACTTTGTTTTACATCTGATCACCATTTATCACGTAGTGTGCAGGATCCCGTAACTTGCACATGAATCAAAGTATGCTAAAAATGTATCTTGTAAAACAAAAGTATGAAAACATTGATGTATTACAAAAAAGTAACAAAAAAGCAGTTCTTTTAAACATGGCACAAAAAGGTTTTTCCTTTCTTCTGATACTCTGATATTTAAATTTGTTTTTAGCAGAATGCCTAGCAAAACTCTGAAACAACCACCGTTTTCTGGTTCCCATCAGCAAGGAAAAGAGTCAAAGATGTCACCCTTCACTGAGAGATCCACTGTGCTCAATAAAGAAGCAGTGGAAAAAAAATATTTTATGAAAATACAGTTTTCGCTATAATAGAGTTAAGTTCTCAAAAATTCTTAAAAAGTAGTGAATTAACACAGTAAATGCTGCACATACTAATTTCTACAGCATGCTAGATTACCTCTGTCGCATCTGTAAATATGTATATATTTGTTTTTTGATATATCCTTTTATATGGAAATATGTTTTGTCAATTTCTTATGTGATCCTATTCACCTGCACTGTGCCTGCAAATGGTCCAGTGAGGTCGGTGCAGTACCCTGATAAACACACACACACATTATATATATATATATATATATATATATATATATATATATATATATATATATATAAACAAACAAACATCATAAATTCAGATAGTAGCCTTTATGCTTGACATTATTAAGCAGTTTATCTCTGTTACAACCATCATGCCAGCCTATGATTCTTCTGTCCTGTAGTCATTCCATCAGAATAGAAAGTTGATCTTTTAATTTTCTCCATATAAAGGATTAAAAGCTCCATAGAACCTAAGGTCAAGGCTGTTCCTTTACATGGGGAGGGGACTCCACACTATAGCACCGATGGCCTTATTTTATTTTTATTTACATATTTTTGTGCTGTACTGTTTACCTCTAATTACTGGCTTCCCCTTTCTCTCTATTTTTTTAACCTCAACAACAACTGCAGATACACCTAACATTGTCTGATTATTGGGTAGGTCCTCCATTTCCAGACGGAAAATGCCATGTGATGATGCTGGCAGGTGTCGCAGCAGAGGCTGGGTGCATGTAGGGAAACACTACCATCACTTTATACCACATGATGTTTTAAGGCCTTAAACTTCAAGGAATACCGCAAACTTCTGGATCTCTTGAATGCCTCAGTAGGTTTCACATACCCTAGTATATGGAGTGAACCACTCAGATGAGATTCCCATGGCTATCAGTAAGACTGTATACCACAGTACCCTGCACCTGTCACAAACCTAGACATGAATTAAGCAGGAGGTGTTCCTGGCCTGATAAATTACTTGTGATATGCTTGGGGGAACCTTGCCATTCCAGCTAGTAGGTATGCACACCTCTCAGCTACTCCCTAGATCTGCCACTGTGCCCTGTCCCCCCCCCCAAAGATCAGAGAGTTAACTTCTGTCTGATCCTCTAGTAACACTCTACTGCCTGGGTCACTAGTCTGTCCTGGATCTCTTGTGGCACAAACAGATGTCCTGCCACTGCATCAAAGACCAGTGATCTCTGCCTAAATGACAGGTCTAGGTCGCCAGACAGTCAGACAAACAGAAGAAGGCTGAGCA
The DNA here is from genome assembly GCF_019279795.1 of Protopterus annectens. NCBI lineage: Eukaryota > Metazoa > Chordata > Ceratodontiformes > Protopteridae > Protopterus > Protopterus annectens. Next base: position 876,957,290 of record NC_056741.1, read on the forward strand.
TCACAAGGGCATATTTTCTTGCCAAAGGAATAGGATTTCAGCCCAAGATGATTGCTTGCAGTTTAGACTAAAGGTATCAGGGACGTCGGGAGGCATATGCACTGTACTGATTTCAGTACAATTTATTTAGAAGGGGGTAGCTTTTTAAATTTTTGTTTTTCGCGCTTTACTGCACGATGACGTCAGCCAGTCGGAATGGAGCTCACCGCGCATGTATTTCTGGCCGTTACACGAGTGGGAGAGGATTTAAGTGTTTTGGATGTAGGATTCAAGCGTTATGGACTATTTAGCCGTTACACGAGCGGGAGAGGATTCAAGTGTTTTGGATGTAGGATTCAAGTGTTTTGGAGACTATTTAGAAGGGTCTTGCAACCGAGAGGGTTGGATGTAGGATTCAAGCGCTATGTTTTGGATGTAGGATTCAAGCGTTATGGAAGACCCGAGAGGGTTGGTGAGTAGTGTGTGTGTGTTTTGGATGTAGGATTCAAGCGTTATAGAAGACCCAAGAGGGTTGGTGAGTAGTGTGTGTGTGTGTGTGTGTGTGTGTGTGTGTGTGTGTGTGTGTGTGTGTGTGTGTGTGTGTGTGTGAGAAAATGCCCCAGGTGGGATGTACTGGTGATTAGTCATGGTGGTGTGGTAGGGAATACCTCAGGCTTGAACCCTGTACCTTGTATGCAGGTGTTAAAGACCTGAATTCCCTACCCACCACCATTTGTAAAAAAATTGCAGATTTTTGCCTCATATTTGATCTGATCAATATCTGTATCGTATCTGTGGTTTTTAAATATTGCAATGCTTGAAATTTGATGGTGCAGTGGTAGCAGCGTAGCATTGATGTCTCACAGCTGTAGGTTTTTGGGTTTGGTTCTTGGCTGGGGTGCCTTCTTTGTGGGGGGGGGGTCTGTATCTTCTCCCTGTGTTTGTGTGGGTTTGCTTTTGTGTCCTCCCATGTTACAAAGACATGTCTGCATTATTTTTCCTGGGCCTCTGCTGAGAATTGTTTTTTTTTTGTTCCAAGTCAGACTGTCCTGATTAACAAATTGACAGGCATTTAAATTTCAGACTTCAGGTTTCTGAATGTTTACTTCCTTACATATTTGATGGTGCAGTGGCAGTATTGTTGCCTCACAGCTATAGGTTTTCTGGTTTGATTCTTGGCTGGGGTGCCTTCTGTGTGAAGTCTGCATCTTATCCCTGTGTTTGTGACATAGTAAAACAACGTTTTATTCTAGCAATAAATATATACTAACACAACCTTTTTATAGCAATTTTTTTAAGTTTATGACTATTTGAAATTTGTCCTTATTTTTGGGACTGTAATACCCTGTTATTGGCTTTGTCCAGGTTTTTTGTACTAAGGTTGACAGCTATGGCAAGAACTGAATTCACTGAATATGTTTGAGGGCTGTATTCCCTCATTACTGGGTTTGTCCAGATGTTTTGTGCTAAGAGGTTGACAGCTATGGTGAGAACTGAATTAATTAAATGATAGCCATTTAAGTTTCAGTCTTCCTCTCTTTCACAAAGCAGGTGATTTGGCATAGTGGTATGTTGTTCTGACTATTTTGCACAGTGACCTTGGCAGTAAAATGTATGATAGTAACACAGCATTTTATTCTAGCAGCTTTCCAAGATTATACAAGCAATGTTTAATGTGTTCCTGTTTTTTGCCCTTTTGACCCACCCCAATAAATTTGGCTTTTTCCAGACTTCTTGTGCTGCGAAGTTGAGATGTAGTTGAGTATTGCGTAGATTTTACAAGGAGCTGAGAGCTGCAGGGGAAGAGAAGTTTAGTGCTGATTATGCTAAGTCGGCTCACATTGCTAGTAGCACAAAATGTTGTGTACTTGCTTTTAATGCAGAAGGTTGTTGGTTCTACTCCCATAAGGGGTGAATGCTGCTGTACTGAAAGTTAAGACACTAACTATGAGCCTGTTATCAGTTTGCCATCCATTTCCTATTGCAATATTACTAGCTTATTATTAATGTAATTTAGGCAATTTATTCCTCAGGGGCATCAGACACTTTATTTTTCGGTGAAGTCATGAAATATAAAGGTGATTGCTAGCAGCAACCTCTTCATTAGTTAGATTTATTTAACGTGGAATTGTTTAGATGACTTTTTTTACTACTTCAGAGATTGTGCATATTATTTACTGATAATGGTGGACTGTAAAAGTTTGACTAGGCTTTTATGATGGAAATGTTCTGAATTGGGCAGTTTTGTTTCATTGTTTACTGGAAAAATGTTCAAAGCAATAGGAAGGTGTATCAAAGAGCACATGTATGTTTCATATGCAAGGGGCCTATGATTTAAAAGCAGCCCAGAATTAATTTTTATCTGCTACGGGTAAAATGTATTTTTCTTTGAATGTGGGTTTTAATGTTGTTTCAATGAATGTGAGTTTCAAGGGCAGAGAAGTTTTAATGCCAAGTTTGTTTAGCAGATGTCTTAGTGTTTGTGCTGTAAAATGCAAAATAAAACTTTCAAATGAAGTTCAAATCATCATAGAAGTAAATCAGTATGCACATTAATGTTTATGGTAAATGGAGTGAAATAGCAAAGTAATGGATCATTGGAATGGCTGCAGGGGGAGGCTCCATTCGACCATGGTTTTGTGAGGGGGAAGGGCAGCAAACTTAGACAGCCCCAGCTGAACTATACCTCCCAACTGTCCAGATTTTCAAAGAATGAATAGATTTTTTGCTTCTTATTTTTGGTTTGTTCCTCAATTTGTGGTTTTCTGGCAAATGATTTAGGAATTAAGTCACTAAATAATGACACACTAGTTTCAGACTTTATAACCTTCAGAAAAATGCATGCTAAAATAAGACCTGTTCTATCAACTGTCCCAGTTTATACAAAAGCAATTTTTAGTACTGTTTATATGTTCCCTCAATATATTTGGCCTTGTCCAGATTTATTGCATTAACAGGTTGAGAGGTGGTACATGCAAATAAATTGCTTTATAGAATTAGGCATAGCCAAACCTCAACTGTCCCTGATTTTGGCTCAAAATGTTGCTCTTCTCCTAATGATCCCTCCACAAAATAGCAATTTTGGAAGAAAACATAGCGGGTTTACTTTACTTTTATAAATAACTGTAATGATCAGAGTTATACATTACTTTTATTTCAGAAATGCATGTAGATTCTCTAATTTTATCAGCTGCTCTAAGTTAACTGTGCTCATATTAAAATGGTGTCCCTCCTTTGACAGGTTCCCAGCTGTATTGTCTGGCAATTTTATATTTTTGCATCACATTTTTGGTCCGTTTTCATAAAATTGCAGTTTTCTGGCAAATTAGTGGCAAATTGTTAAAGACTGAAGTTAGAAAATAATGCAGACATTTCAGTTTCAGATTTCATACCTTTCAGAAAATTCGTACTGATGCAAGACCTACTACTATTCTATTATCTTTCTAAGTTTATAAGAGCAATATTTTAAAAAAATGTCCTTATTTTTGGGCCTTTGCCTCAGTTTTATTTATGAGTTTGTTGCTGTAAGAGGTTGAGAGGTGTTGTGTGTGTGTGTGTGTGTGTGTGTGTGTGTGTGTGTGTGTGTGTGTGTGTGTGTGTGTGTGTGTGTGTGTGGTAGGTAGCATACCTGTCTACTGTCCACATTTTGCAGAATGTCCAGATTTTTGCCCCATATTTTTTGTCTGTTCCTCATAAATTTTGTGATTTTCTAGAAAATCATTGAAGGTTGAAGTTGCTAAATAATGACAGACATTTGAGCTTCAGACTTCATGTCCTTTAGAAAAATTCATACTAGCACAAATCCTGTTATTCTAGCAACTTTCTAAGTTCACGAGAACATTATTTAATATCTGTCCCTGTTTATTTTAGGCTTTGTCCAAATTTCTTGCACTAAGAGGTAGGTAGGGGTGTGTGTGTGAATGAAACATCCTAGTTAGTGGTAGCAGGTTGTTAGTAATTTACTCCAGCTCAAAACCTGTACCTTAGTTACAGAAAACAAAAGCATAAAGTCTCTACCCCAACTACCATGCTGCATTTTTCAAAGAACTGACATTTCGGGTTAATTTTCAATTCAAGGAACTGAGTTTGAGTGAATTTATATTATATTACTGAAGAGGCATTACAGCGAATGCCTCTTCATTGACACTAAAAGAGCGAACCGTGAATTACCAGAATGGCCGTAGCTTGGCTGGGGAGGGGGGTAGCAGTTTGAGAGCTGTCAGTACAAATTTGAAAATCCTAGCTACACCCCTGAAAGGTATGTCCATGGACACTGTACCTGGGGGTCAGTGTTACTAAATATCAGGTGTCTAATTATGACAGTCTATACATTCTGCAGTAATTCTGTGTCATCGCTGACCAACCATACTATGTCTCAGCTGACTCCCCTCAGCAGAGTTTCATTCATTGATAGGTATTAATGATAAGCAAGCTATTTGTAAGAGCAAGAAAAAAAATGGAGTCAGATGGGAAGTAATGACAGAAAGTGATGGGAAAAGTTGGGATGTGGGGTCTACTAGGAATCTGTGCCATTCTTTGTCTTACAAAGACAAAGAAAAAAAGATACAATATTTTTTACATGAATTCTGTGAAACATCTTTTTATTTTGCTGTATTGAACATATTTCTGAACTTTTATCAACATCTCCTATCTTAAGTTATCCAAAATATAAGTCCTTCCAAGAGACTCTGCATAGTCAGCTATTTTCCAGTTCTGCCCAACCTGTTGAATATTTGCTGTTGTTATAATGTATAAAAAAGCATATAAATAAGTATTCGTTGTACCTACATGGACTCTTCACCTTTAGATCACTGTAGTTATGTATTACAGCACAGACCTACCTACTGCATACCAGAGTATACAGAACTTCTTTGTCAAGGATCAAGGTTTGGAACAAAGTCTGGAGACTGATGGCATTGCATTCATTGTTTCAGAAGTGCTGCCATACACACTGCAAAGCATTCTGGAAAGGAATGTGCCAGATGCAAGGCTACTGTAATCCTCCAGAGATCCGGAGTGCCATATTCAACTGCCCCTTCCATTAGCAGGTGGTGCATAAAGCACTGCAAAGTGGGAGGACAGCTATTATATACTCTGGTGTTAGGGGATATGGGGGGGGGGGGTATTCTGACCCTTGCTGACATGAAAACAGGAAGTTCAGACAAGTAATGGTGTAGCTAGAAGATGATGCTGGCATACATAGTTCAATCACTGTAGACCTCTTCTTTAGTCTGCAATACAAAATGGCATCTGAGTGGAAGGCAAATGGTGCTAAGCCCTAGCCTGTCAGCTTTCGGGAAAATTTTCGCTAACACAAAAAGCATGGCCTCAGTATAAGTACCACTGAATATGATCGCATCCTTTTGGATATTCACTAACAAATCTGTGATATTAAATAATAATTGCACAACGTTAGATAAAAGGTCTGCTACCCATCAAGGTGTAGAAAAGATAAGAACACACCTGGCCACATGGCATGAAGTATTAAAAAAGATACCAAACAGGTACACAGCTGTTGAAGCAAAAAGAGAGTGAGGGTGGGTCATTCTGTTAGACAACACAAAAGTAAGCAAGAGATACAAGTGGAAAATACAGCGCAAGATACAAAAATGCTTCCGAAGATGTATGCAAACAAAAATATTGTATACTTTTACACAGAAAAACTGTTTGAAAATCTGTTTGTTACCATCCCTACCTAGGCATAAAACAGCCCCATAGTTAGAATAACAAAGTACAGGTGTAGGATCACTGCCTCTGTGGGGAGAGGGTGAAGGTGAAGTCCTATCACTTTGCAAACAAAGTTTTATTCACTTAATAGTTCCTAAACAATGAATAGAATCAAGTAACACAAATATTGTGCTTATCAGTGCTGAGATATTGCCTTGCTGGAAATCATAACCTAGATTCATTTTATCAGTCTGTGAATCCTCATGGTATGACCTTACATTAGTCAAAATATCCCCGGTACTAGTATTTTCACACATCTACCTTTAATATCCTACTTCTACAAGTCACCCATGACCTCCAAAGTTCTTATTAAGTTGGACTCTTGCACTTGTTCCCACAAAATGCAGAAATCCAAGTTATATTCAGATTTTCTCTTCTGTCTTCTAGTGTATGAATGCACAACTTTCTACTTATTTCCTTTTACCCAGCCATTCCTTTTAGTCTGGTATGCCTGCACTACAAATTCTAATGTTCTTCTTCTGTATGTCCCCAAAACTGTATGCAGAAAGCCAGATGGCAGCTAAGTTTACAATATCACTGTATTAAGCTGAGTTTATAGAGCATTGTTTCAGTACAGCCCACTAGAAAACATCAATAAAATCAAAACAGAAAAAAAAAATGTTTTTCTTCTGTAAAAGACTTTTCCTTCTACATGTCTTATACAAGGAGACACCACCTGCAACTTCATACTTTATATTCAAACTCTCTTTCACCACATTCTTGGAAGAATGGAAACTCCCTGATTCTGATTTCAGGCACCTGGGCTCAACAAGTATGGTTTTATAATATCCAGAATCCATACTAGGGTCCTCTCTAGTAGAAGGATGACCATGCCATCTGTAGAATCTACTTCCTTCTGCCCTTCATAGCTGTTCTTTCATATTATATTTCAACTTGGGGAAGTTTATTACTGCCTCTGTCCCCTTAGAGTCTGTCTGTTAAGGCTATATGTTGTCAGTTGGTTTCCATCTTCAAAATGTGCTACCATGTACTTTTTATAGAAAATTCTAAATGCCAGCTGTCTGCCTAAATATAACTTTTTGCAGGTTTCGCTAGAGGCCAGTCCCTATCCTTCATCCATAACTGACACACCTGTCTTTAACTAATCAGCACTGTAGCTGATATTGTTCTTAAAATGTGGTGTAATATACGAAACTAAATTTTTGGCCAAATGTCCTCTAGTGTTACAAATACCATCTTGGGTCCACCCTGAAAAGAGTCCGCTAGCATAATGGGACTAACCCAGTCAACAAAGGACAACTAATTAAACTACTAACAAGCATATGCTAGTGTTGAATGTTGGCTTGTACTAGAGCATTTCTGGTTAAAAATGTGTGGTCAAAACTATCAAGAAGAGCAAAATAAAGCAGTTCGGTCTTGATAAAAAGATTACATCACTTTCAGAAATGCTGTCAGAAGTACAATATAACAACTTTCAGAAATGCTGTCAGAAATACAATATAATAACTTGTAGTTATTTAACAATGGGATTGCATGACTACATTCTTTATAAATTCCAACATGGAGCTATATCTCTACATGGTCACAATAAAGTTTCTGCTTCCCTGCTTTATTTATACGAGTTTTTCCAGACATTCTCTGCTTAACCCTAAACATGTTGCTTTATAATCTTTTTGAATCATAAATATTGATTTTCTAACCACTCTACAATACACATATTACAAACTAATTATAGCCATGAACTTGATAACCAGCTTAATAAACTGTAATTGTAGTAGACACTGAAGATATCAGATACTGTTTGTATCTGCCACTAGCAAAAGAGGGGAAAATGTTCAGTTCATAAAAAAAAAAACAAGAATGCTCTCACATCAGATGTAAATAAGCTTTGGGAAGTTCTTAGGGTTTATTAGAGGCTACAGTAGTCTGGAGACAGGAGTTTATCTATAAAATTTGTTGACCAGGACACAGGACTGATCCAAAATAGACATATTTCAGGCTCAGCCCATATGTAAAACACAATACAGTACTACAATCAGTATTTATAATATACAGAGCTCTTTAAGTCAAACAATACAGTTTAAGCAAGAATAATACAAGTAACACATTATAATCAATATGTACAATATATATATAATATATATATATATATATATATATATATATATATATATATATATATATATATATATATATGCACACACACACATATATATATATATATATATATACACACACACACACACACACACACATATATATATATATATATATATATATATATATATATATATATATATATATATATATATATATATAGAGAGAGGTGGTTAATTCAAACAATGTACATAAACAATGATAGTTTACAAAGTGTGACTGTATCACAAAGGAATAAGTAAAACTTCCATGATTTCATAAGGATGTTAATAACTAACATGTTGGCAACCTCCTTGCTTGTGGGCAGAGGAAGTAACAATCAAAAAGTAAAGCTAAAAATGCTATAGTTACCTGTAAGGGCCAGGATAGCCAGTCACACCTCAGATTAGACGTATCAATTCAGAACCTTTTTCTTTTGCACAGTTCTAGTTACCGGTGGCACTAGTAAATAGAACTGTGCAAAAGAAACCGTAGGATTTTTAGATCACAAAGGAAGGAAATTTCCAACAGTAGAAAGAGAACAGTGCATGTTACCTACAAGGAAAGGTATATATCATGTACCTGGCATCTTTGCAGTTCATCTCCAAATGGGTATTTATATTAGCTGTGGGAAGGTTAAGAGAAGTCCTAAGAAGGAAATAGAGGGGGAACTGGAAGGTAAGAGCTGAAGGTGTAGAGGAGGAAATGTGTGCATTATGGTGAACCGACTTATGTTTTTCTAGGATTATTTATGAGTTAGATGATGTATTTTGTTTTGGGGAACATTTAAGTTATGCCATTATTTGTAAAACAGTGGCATTATCCATCCTTTATTAATATTTGCTTATGCTTTTTTCTAACTTTGGAGGAGAAGCTGAATTTCTCTTTGATGTGATATAATTTCTCAGATATTACGACCTGGAATAGAGAAGATGTAGTGTATATTTGTTATCTTATTATGAATCTCCATAGAGATAGGAGAAGGAGTTTTGGTTCAGTAACCTGAAAAAGGGAAATAATAGACAAAGACAATCAGACATTTTCTGGGCTAGTATACACAGCCTAACTAGAGAGTTGTGATGCATATATAGTGTATAAACTTGATATCACAGTAATTCCTCAAGATATGCAGTGTGTATCAGCAGATGGAGTGCTATGATCAGTGACATCCCAGAAACCTGAGAAACAATAAGGTCAATAAATGTTATAGCTTTAGTTGGTTTGGGCATTTACTAAGAGTATAATTTATCAAATGCCTGGTATAATGCAGTTGCTATTTTTGTTGCTTCAGAAATGCAGGGTCTGTGTTACCATCCTCCTATCTTCTAGTTTCAATCTTTGTGGAGTCTGTAAATGTTTTCTCTCACTAAGCACAGACATTTTTACTTTGCAGTTTATGATCATGGGGAAGCAACATACAGCATTTTAAAATGATCAAGAGGAAATAATATATAGCATATTTTTCATGATGAAAAAATAAAACTAGCAAATGTGAAATCTGAGTAAAATCAGTTTTGCTATGTACTTTATGATCATGGAGAAGTATTATACAATACTATTAAGTCCTATTTTACTTGAGCCGATCTGCAAACTTTTTCACTTTGACATTTATGATGAGGTAAAATACATAAAAACTGCAATGACTGCAGTCAATACCAAATGTTGCTTTATTTATTTATTTATTTATTTATTGACATTTGATTACCGGGAAAGTTTGACTGGGTAAAAGCCTATTTTTAGCAGAGGCCCAGTAAGAAAATCTCCAAATTATTACAAGACATTTTAAGAACAATAATTTTTAAAATCTTCAAAAATAATGCTTTGATTAAAAAATACCAAGAAAACATGATTATACCAAAGATGAGCTGAAGCATTCTTATTGTTTTGCAGTTTACTATAAGCATTTTGCTCTTGGTTACATACTGAAAAGGATCCTATGTTGAGCTGAAACAGTCTTCCTTTGCTGTTTATAATGATGGAGAAGGAACACACCACACTGTGGGTGTTCAGTTTCACAAGCTGACTTGAGACATTCTTGCTTTATAGCTTTGCAGCTTAGGATCATGAGGAAGCAACATACAGCATTCAAAATGGTCAAGCGGAAATAATATATAACACATTGCTCTTATTACAAAAACTATCAAATAAATGAACTAGATTTTACCTGAGATGAAATGAGCTTTCTAACCAGTAGTTTATGACTATGGGGAAGCAGCACATAGTGAGTATTATTTAAAACAAATTGACCTGAGACATTCTTGCTTTGCCTTTTATGGTTATGGGGAAGCAACATAGAACATTTTAGAATAATTGTAGTGAAGCATCATACAGCATTTTGATCTTGATGAAAAAACACATAAAGAGCTGAAGCTGATTTTACCTGACATGAGGTGAAACATTCTTGATTTGAAATTTATACTGAAAGAGAAGCAGCATCAGTTTGTTTCTGATAATAAAAACTGCTACAGACTTTTCAGTGTGATTTGAAAGTCAGCCGACTGCTTCCAACCCCTGCTTTTTTATTAACTCTCACAAATGGTACTGAATATAAAATAAAAATAATGCTGCAAAAGTAATGGGACTCTTGACTCCCTTTGTGAAACATGTGCCTTTGATGATGGGTACACTTTCCTTCATCACATTTATGTCACTGATCAATAGCGCACTGCTGGCACTGGAGCTGCAACACTTCAATCAGTGTACCCAGGCAGCAAAATATCATTCCTAGTGGACTAGGATGCTACTAGCAACCCCTGCTCATTACAACTAGGTAAATCCCTGTATTAGCTTGTGCATGCACAACAAGTCAACACTAAAAGGCTGGTCACAGCACTTAGCCATTTGTCATTCTATTGCTGACTTTCTTCTCACACCTCCCTTCTCACAACCTCAATTGGCTTCTTTTTTAGGCTACAGTCTACAATGTCATTTGCCTTTGATTTCACCAACATATATTTAAATTTCATTGCAAACTTTATGTGAGATATAGTACCAAATACATTGTTGAGGTCGGTACTCACATCCACATAGTTCCCCATGTCATCTTCAGTATTATCCTAGTCATGTAAGATGATAAGGTTGGCTAGAAAGAATATGTCTATACCTGGTTCCTTTCCAGATGCACCTTTACACAACACAGTCACTGTTACTATTCTCCAGATTCATAATACCATTTAAATTAGAAATAAGGGACTGGTTCTATCAGTGGTTCACCAAGCTCAACTGACAGCTGTCTGCAACCTAAAGGGAAATTTATGCAGACCATGAGTACTAAACTCCCCAAACATTATTTGGTTTCTTCTCTGTTTCCTCATTAGTCACGCTTCACCACACATATCTGTTCTGTCTTCTTGATACAAAACACTAATCCTGTGTTTGCACTAATCCCCTGTTTTCCATGCATCTGGTGGTTTGTATATTATATCTACCCATCAAGATTTTCATGCTTCTCTCTCTCTTTCCAGCGTCAAGCCCATCTTAGTCTTCCCTGTCTTCATAGGTTCATAGGTAGGTACTAGGCTATTGGCCCTAGTGCCTATAAAGACTAGCCAAAAAAGTATCCTGGTTTTTGCCACCCAAGAAAATTATTTTCCTGTGCCCCTGTCAAGCAGACCCAAAGAGGTGATCCCCGGGGTGAATTTCCTATTTCCCATCCAATCATCAAGATTTTTCTTGAAGAGTGCTAATGAGGAGCTTTTTTTGATATAGATAGGTAGCTTGTTCCAGAGTATGGGAAGTCTCTGGGACAGGAAGTTATCCCTCCAGCATGTTCTGTTTATTGTAGTGACAAGATTTAGGTCCCAAGAGCATGCAGCTCGGAGGGAGTGGGATTTCTTTAAGTGGAGCATGTCCAACAGCTCTGGGTTTTACATAGCTTTGTATGTTAGGCAGACATCATCTCTGAGTAGGCGATATGCGACGGAGTAAAGCTGGAGTTTTTTGAGATGGTCTGCATAGGGCATCTATTTGAGGCCGGTAATTCTCTTTGTGAGGTATTTCTGTGGTGTTTGTAGTTGTTGTAGATGTCTTGGGAGGTACACACCAAAAGGGGCATTGTACTCTTTAATAGGTCTAATGAGTGATGAGTAGAGGGGAACAATGACCTCTTTTTTTTCCTGGTTGAGAAACCTTTTGTGATGAGGTGTGCCACGCAAAAGGATTTTCAGACTACTGTGGCGATGTGATTATCAAAGGAGAGGCTACTGTCCACCTGTGTCCCAAGGTTTCTTATCACACTTTTGGTGTTAAGTAGACTACTACCTATGTGGTAGCTCATGGGTACAGAGTTTTTACCAAAGGGGATGACAATGCACTTTTTGGCATTGAGCCTGAGGCCATGGCTTTGAAACCAGGCATCTGTCTCCATGAGGCCCTTCTGTAGGATGTCCACATCGTTAGGAGTTTTGATTATGGCTCCTAGTTTGCAGTCATCTGCAAACTTCGTTAGCCAAAGACCTTCTGTGTTAGCCTGTACTTCAGAAAAGTAGACCATTATAAGCAATCCCTTCTGAAGCACATTTTAGCTCATTAGTATATCAAGACTATATATACTGTCTCTCCACTATGCTTTCTTCTTTAGTCCCTTCGATATTCTTGTCCAGCTATCACCATATCCCAGAACGAAAGCAGCAATGCCAACATTTCTGTCGTGTCTGCAGCATCTGTTCATCTTGTACTAGCAGAGTATGTAAATGACTCATTCTTATTTAGGTTTCCAGCATTGTGAAGTACCACCTTTTCCCTCCATCATCTCCTGCTTTCCTTTTCTCCCTCCTAATTGTTACTTTTTCTTTACTCTCTCATTAATAATGCTGTCCATTCCAGTTCAGTTAAAGAAACTTTTTAAAATATTTTCTTTAGTATAACTTTTAGAATGTCACTCCAATAAAATGTAGATGATCCATTGCTTAAGACCTCAGACCTCATAGGTATTGCCTGCAGTCATTTCTGTTTCCCCATGGAAAGTGTGAGGATCAAAATATCAGTATACTGTAATGATAATAATAGGGGGAAGGTAATGTCGTGCAGGCTCCTCTGTACCTTTCACATGGGTGTTTTCAACTCATACCCCTTCTTCTATATATACTACCTGTGATTTCACCATACCTCTTAGGATGGCGTAAATCAGAAACCACCGTTTGCATTTATTGAGTGTTGAAACTTTTCTCCGTGAAATTATTACAGTACCATTCATTTATATTGCATAACCTGCTTGTGCTCATTCGCTCCTTCCTTTGCCCTGTTTGAATAGGGCAATACCAGCAACTAAGAAACTTTATCTGTGATTTCCGAAGTGTTATTGGACTATATAAGCAGTCACATAATCTGTAACTATAGAGCCTTGTGACATTTTTCCACTTTTATTTTTTCAGCATGCCTTTTTTGGTCTACCTGGTGTAGTTTTTACCTGTGAATTAATGCTTTTCTCAGCTAATATAAAATATAGAAGAATCTCCCAAATGAGGATATCTGTCATTCCATCAACATGCTCGTCTTCCCTAATCCTGTTCAGCTGTGCCCTTCATTTTTAATCTGTTTGTGACATGACATCTGGAAGCCTCTTTTATATCCTTATCTTGCCTAGATTATTCTCTTTCTAACCACGGAGTGAGACATTTCTCCCCTATTGCTTTCATCTTTGGTAAGTAATCAAGTCCCTAATATCTGTGTTGGCCTCCTGAGCACAGTTTTTTACCCATCTGACTCTTGTAGCTATACATTTAGTTATTTTATCTTTTGATATCTTACCCTGAAATTCTCGTTATTCAGCTACATGTACAAATCCTACTATTTATGTCTCTTCCTTAATTAACCTATTTACTCAGTGGTCTCTTACTCACTGTGCACCTCCTCACCATTTATGTTTACCACATGAGACAAAGACGAGTACCACTTCCAGCTTTCTTATTTATTTCTTTATTTTATTTTATTTTACATTTGTTTACCACGATAGTCCGACTGGAGACAGGTCCATTTACAGGGGAGGCCCGGGGAGAAAAGCTCCATACAAGTTACAAATAATAATCAAACATGTAGTACAAGTTACATATAGGAAATATTAGTCATAAGCACTTTTATACAAAAAAGTAGGAAATGTAAAGTCAAAAATATTATATTCCAGCTTTCTTATCAAAGGAAACCCAAAATGGCAGCAGTTGTCTGCTATGAATCTTTGATTCTGTGCTGCCTACTTTCTTTGTTTTGTTAAATTTGAGCATTTAATACCTGCTACCCATTTATTATTCTTGGGTCAAGTCACTTCATGTTGATTTTATGGAATGGTGACAGACTGAGGGACAAATGTTGCTGGCTTCTGGCTGTTTACTCTGTGATTCGGCACTCTACAGTGGCACAACACTAAATGGCTATATGTTCGCAGAGAGCTTTGACTTTTGGTGCCTGGTCCATCATTTTGCCCTGCACTACTGTTATCTGACACAGTAGATGTCTGTTGGCATTTTGGGAATTATCTGGGTGCTGATGCACCCCTGTGGCTTCTGCAGTCTGCAGTAGGTAAACAGATAAGGACTGCTGTAGGAATTAAATGCCAAGAGAACTCTTTTGGATTCTAGCCTCATTTATTTTCATTAGTTTCAGGATGTTGAACTGCTTACCTGCTAATGTTTCAATAAATATTAAAATTTGGTCATTTCTGAGGATATATAGAGATATAAATAAAGATACAGAGGTCTATTTCTTCGTCTATTTGGACTTTGTAATCTCAGTATTGTTAGCTTTGAACTTGCCCAGAAGTATTTTTATCTGATGGCTTATTCTTCAGCAAAACTCCATTATTAATATGGCACATTCATAGGTTGATAGGTGTGTACTAGGCTAATGGCCCTGGAGCCTTTACAAGCCTAGCCCAGAAAAAACAATTGTCCAGGCACCGTGCCACCCGATGTTAGTTCACAGTGCCCATATCCAGTAGTCCAAATGGAATGATCCCTGGACTTAACTTTCTGTTACCCATCCACTCGTCAAGATTTCTCTTGAAGAGGGCCAGTGAGGTGCACTGCTTGACATGAATGGGAAGCTTATTCCAGAGTATAGGCAGTCTTTGGGAGATGAACCTGTCCCTCCAGCATGTTCTGTTAATTGTGGTAATGAGGTTGTGATCTCTGGAGTGTGTAGCATGGGGGATTGGGATTTCTTTAGGTGTAGCATTTCAAGTAGGGCTGGGTAGGACATGGTTTTGTAAGTCAAGTAGAGATCACCTCTAAGTAGATTATAAGAGACTGAGAACAGCTGAAGTTTCTTGAGTCTGTCCATGTAGGACATGTGCTTAAGGTCTAGGATCCTTGTTGTGAGGTACTTTTGTGGCCTCTCCAGCTGTTGTAGTTGTCTGGTCAGGTACATGCCAAATAGGGTGTTATATTCGATGGTTGGTCTAATGAGGGATGAGTAGAGAGGGATGATAACCTCTTTCTTCCTAGATGTGAAACATTTGGTTATAAAATGTGCCACATAGAAGGACTTTCTGACCATAGTGGCAATGTGGTGTTCGAAGGTGAGGTGGCTGTCGAGCTGGGTGCCCAGATCTGTTATGGCTCCTTCAGTGTTCAGTGGGCTCTCATCAACATGGTTATTTGTGGGAACTGAGTTTTTTCCAAAGGGGACAATAATGCATTTTTTGGCGTTAAGCTTCAGGCCATGGTTCCGACACCGGTCATTGGTCTCAGAGATGCTCTTTTGTAGAGTGTATGCATTACTTGGGGAGTTGATAATGACTCCTAGCTTGCAGTCATCAGTGAACTTGGTCAGCCAGAGTCCCTCTGTGTTGGCCTGGACTTTTGAGAAGTAGATGCCAAACAGGAGAGGACCCAGGACCGAGCCCTGTGGGACTCCACTTGTGACTGATAAACAGTCTGACTTGGAATCTGTGACTTTCACTCTGTGGGTCCTGTCTGTGAGCCAATTTGCAACCCACCTAGTGATGTAAGGTTTGATGCCTAGTTTGGTGAGTTTGTCAATGATACCTGAGTGGGGAATGGTATCAAAGGCCTTGGCCAGGTCGAGGTAGGCTGTATGAACTGCCTTGCCCTCATGCACTGCCTTGGTGACTGCCTTGAAGAAGTCAACCAGGTTCAGCAGGCAGGATCTCCCCTTGACAAAGCCAAACTGTGTGGGGTCAAGAGTTTGGAGATTGCCTATATCTTTGTTAAGCAGGTCCATGAATACGCTCCATAGCTTTGCATATCAGGCTTGTCAGGATAATGTGGTGATAGTTCCCAGGATCTGTAGTTGCTCTCCCTTTATGGAGCAGGATGACATTCGTTAGAGACATAGCCTGAGGTAAGGCTGTGCTTGAAAAGGGCATGCAGATGTGGTGCCAGTTCATTTTTTAGCTCATGTTGGATGTAACCAGGGATATTATCAAGTTCCATGGATGCTGTATTCTTGGCTTTGGACAATGCAGCTTTTACCTGTGCCGCAGAAATGATGGGTACCAGGCTTTCATCTGGTATTGTGATAGGGCCCTGGGGGGAGGGGTAAAGTTGGCACTGAATCTGCTGGCCAGTATGTTGGCTATATCATGTTGGCTAAGTATGAGCAGTTTTAAGAGATTCATGGGACCTTCTCAGACAATTGAAGCCTGATGTATATAGTGATACATTGATTTTCATCACATTAGATATTGTGGACTTGTTTGGGTGTATTCCACATGAGATAGGTTTAAATTGGTTGGAGGAATATATGTTAACCTTTGGACATTTTTCACAAAGTGACTTTAGCAACATACTTCTTTTCATGGAAATCATATTAAACAACAATTTTATGTACTTCGAGGGGGAGTTTTATAAACAGAATCAAAGTGTGGCAATGGGGGCAAGTTGTGCCCCCACGTATGCCAACATTGTGCTTTCCTGGTGGGAATAAAAATGTATTTTTAACAGCAAATTTGTGGGTTGTTGGTCATTGTACAAATGCTTTTTAGACGATATCTGTATATTATGGACCGATAGTGAGGAGAAGTTTTTGGAATTTTTGAATTATGTAAAAAGCACCACTGACTTTTTGGATTTCACCTATTGTGTGGATCATGATACTCTAAATTTTTTAGATATTAGTATTTCGAAAGAGGATGGTGGTTTCTGTTCCAAAATTTTTAGGAAGAAAACTTTCTCGAATTCATACCTCCACTTTAATAGCGGTCACCCTTATTTCCAGAAGAAAAATCTCATCAAGGGGCAGTTAGTCCGGGTAAGCCGTATGACTTCAAGAGATGCAGAATACACTGCGGAATGTTAAAATGTATGTGAAATGTTTAAAAATAGAGGCTATCCAATGGGATTAATACAACAGATAATAAGGGAGGTTACCGAAGGGAGACAGGGTAGGTTTGCACCCCATTTTAGGTCAAGACCTAAGTGGATCTCCAGACACAGAATTTTTGGGTTCAAGTAATGAATTAAATGACAAAAAAGATTCATATATTTTGGACTACAATGTTGACTCAAATGTTATAAGAAGGGTGGTGAGCCGTGAATGGAACAAATTTAAACAAATTAGTGATATTGAACCAGCAGTGGTGGGGCATTTGCAGTTCACTTATAGACGGGATATGAATTTCAAAAATTTTTTTGAGTATGGGGGATCAAAGGGATATACTGGTTCCCGTTCTAGATGTGGTACATATAAATTTTGGGCATGCTCCCAATGTAATCATATTTTCAATGCCCCTTCTATTGAGATTTCCAGCAGGAAAAGAGAAATTAAGAGTAAGGTTTATGCTAATTGTAATAGCAGTGGTCTGGTCTATTTAGCCATATGTAAAGAATGTGGTTCTTTTTACATTGGGAAAACGGAACGCAAACTCAAGACCAGGATTTATGAACATTATTATGAGATTAGCAGGGCCAATTCAAAGAATGCACTATTTCGCCATAAATTAACATGTTTACAAGCAAGTTCTCTTTTTTGTTCTGGAAATCGTTCCGAAAGAAATCCGGGGGGGGGGGTATGTGGGAGGCAAAGTTAGAGTACCGGGAATGGCACTGGCAAATAATCCTGGAAGCCACCAGGGAACCCTGATTAAATGACATGTTGTCCATTACATCAGTTTTAAAACTTATAACTGCTAAGTTGTGAAAATTAGATTTGGGTGTCATTTTTATTGTTTCACTAGGGGGCAGTGTTTTATTTGTGAATGAAAGCATTTTAATAATACTTTTAATAATATTCATCAAATATATTTCATATTATTATGATTGATTTTGCAAGTTGTAAATGATTTCATTATATCAAGCCATTAGTATTGGACATGAATTAAAAACATCAATTATTTTTATTTAGATTCAAAATATAAAATATATGCGACCATAATATGCATTTCGATTTCTTATATGTGACACTATATGTGAACATAGTTGATTGTCCATTAGTAATTGGGTTTTTAATTGTGTTATAGTACTTAAATGGAAAAGATGATTTGTAGTAGTATCTGAGGAAGTGTTAGGACAAAAATGCAAACGTGTATAAGCAGCATTCATTTGTTTTAATAAACTGTTATTTGTGACTACTCAGGCTCTTATTTGTCTGCTCAGGTGGATTGTGGCTGTTTTTGGTTTCAATTTGTGGCCATCCTTTGTGGTTATAAGTATGGGAGGTGCCATTGTGCAATAACTTAGAGCAAATATGGGTATTGCCTTTGAGGTTTTTGATATAGCTATAGAAGGCTTTGTGGTTGTTTTTAGTGTCAGATGAAATTCTGCCTTCATAGCTGGCTTTAGAGGATTTGATAAGGGATCTCATCTTTTTGTTGAGACTAATAAGGGAGGTTTTCCAGTCTTGTGACTTCATTTTTTTCTGCAACTCTTTCTTCTTTCTGTTGTAGAGTTTATTAATGGCTGGGGACTACCAGATTGGCTTCCTTTTTTGGAGGCGAGCATCTTATTTCTATTTGGTATGGCAAGGTCCATGCATTTGTGTACATGCTCGTACAGTGCATTGGTGTATAATTTGTCAGTCATACAGCTATTTTCTGTTGGCATGGGTGCCGAGAGGTTAGCCACCTCTGTTTTTAGGAGCCCAAAGTCGGCTTTAGAGAAGTTTTTCAGGGTGGTCACCTTAGCGGGAGGTGTAGGTGAGATGGAGATTTCCAAGGTGATCAGTCTGTGGTCAGATTTAACCAGGGAGGAACTGACTATAGGTGTGGAGCAACAGTCCCCATGTTGGTGATAACCAGGTTGAGGATGTTGCTTCCTCTAGTGGGGGGTCAAAATGAGCTGGTCTACTACATTGGAAATGATGAACTCCAGAAAGCATTGGGTCTGTACATTGGTACTTGAATAGTTTTCCCACTTGATGGAAGGGTAGTTGAATTCACCCAGTATGAGAGAATTGGGTTGGACCTTGATAGATTCCAGGGTGCTTAGGAAGTTGGCTTGTGAGTCTAGGGACATGTTTGGGGTTCTGTAGCAGGCTATGACTTGTATCGCCATCTTACCCAGTCTTCGTTTTACCTGACGTATCTCAGCTGCATTACGCTGAGCTACTAGTATAGAGGTGTGTGTATTCTTTAAGAATATGGAGACACCACTGCCTTTGGAGCTTCTGGACGTATTCTGGGGACGAAAGGTAATGAATGAATTGCAGCCTGGGAGTGCATGGGTGCTTTCTGCCTCTTTAAACCAGGTCTCTGTTACAGCACAGATGTCAATATTCTCCATTTTGAAGAGAGCTTCGAGCGAGTGTATCTTGAGATTTAGACTTCTAACAGTGAGCAGCATGACCCTCAGATTGCATTTGTTTGTAGCTGTTATGGTGGAATTTTGGTCTTTGGAACACTGCCTAAAAAGGCACTATAGGGGTGGCAAGAGCTTTAGCAAGTACCCAGAATACCAGGGGTGACAGATGCAGGTAATCTCTGGCAAAGCATTGAGGTCTGTCGATCATGTCATCCTAGGCAGACAGATACTGGATCCATTTAGAATGACACCAGAAATGTAGCCAATTGTTGAAGTCAATCATTTTCTGCTCATACTGTGGTATAATTCTGGGTGACGGTAGAATACTGCTCAGGGCTAGGGTCATACCTACCTGGGCCACATAATCCAAGAGTTTCATCACATCTCTTTTCATGTAGTCCAGGGAGGTATGTCTCAGGTCATTCACACCCACATGGACAATGACTGAGTCATATTTGTCCTTGTTATGGAGTGACTTGAGTGCATGTGTTATGTGGCGGATCCTGGCACCTGATAGACAAATGACTGTCACCTTCTCCTTGTTCAACCTAGTGAGCGGGACATCAGTGTGCCTCACAATTAAATCTCCTGTGATTAGTACATAATAGTGCTGTTCTCACAGTGAAGTATCTATACAGTGAAGTAATGCCTTTCAATGTATTTCTTTATTTTCAGATAACTTTATTCATGTTTTGGAGTGATTTTCTTTACATTGATACATAGGTAGAGAGTAAACATTCAGCCTACTGTCTATTTAACAACTTATGCTCTACAAACCTATGCTTTTGTTACCTATGTTTTCATCCTACACATTTTGTAGCCCTTGTTTGTCTACTGTGTGACCTTGAGCACGTCACTTAACTACACATTGCTCCCAGGTGACTCCTGGTTGATAAATAGATATTGTTAAACGAATATGTAGAGTGAACCTTCCTAATATGAAGATTAAGGCTGTTGCATCATCAAAAGAGCTCCTGGGAGCCAAACCTATCCATACACTTTGTTTTACTTGCCTTGATTTTAAAACTATGCCAGGCTCAAGGGCTCCTTTGTTACTTTTACTATGTGACATTCAGAACACAGTGATTCACTTATAAAATAATCCTTAATAGCCCTGCAAGCCAAATACAAATCTCTTTCAAATATTTATAAGACATATAAGCTTCAGTCTATTTTCACAAGATTAAAGACATATGCCATTAATTTTAGTGAGGTAAAGTTGAAGTCTCACCTTTGACATTTGAGTCTATATGAATTATGCTTTTAGAACAAAAGCGATGTGAAAAAATGAAGGTTACAGACCAACATTTTTGTATAGCTTTTTGTAGCCTCTGTGCCTGCTGACCATTAAGCCACTGCCACTACGTATTCATCCCCATCACTATGGTGAAAGCAGTCTGTGGTGTAGTTCTCATACAGGCAGCCATGAAGCGTGTTTTCTGTTTAAGATCCCAACGCTTCCCATTGAGGCAGAGATGTGTGACCCATGTCACCACAGGGGGCCACTATGCCTTTTCATGTAGTGCATGCTTCCTTTCACCTACCAATGAAGACAACAACATCCATGGCTTAGTATATTCAACACATGCTTATGGTCAGCTCCAAAGTATTTCTGCCCCTCTTCTAATGGGTAGTGGCATAAGATGGCCATGTATAACCTCAAAAGATAGGCATGTACATCCATCCTATGCCAGCTCCAGCAGGTGTCTGAGCAGCTAATCAAACCTGGGTCACAGAGGTCATAGTCAGGACTTTATCCCTCTGTACCAATGAAGCTGGCTATTACTAATACCTTTTAATATAAGATTACTCAGCTGTAATAGAAGATTATATAGTGAAATTTTGGATCAGGGTGAGCATATGTTCCTAGATCTGTGATCACATATTCTAGAGGCATGTTTTTTCAGTCTCTTCAGACGTTATTGTTATCAGCATAGCCCCCATTATCCAGCATCCATGTTGGGTCTACCAGCTACTCTCCATCCCCCTGACTTACTCCATTTTTGCTGGGCCAGTCATGGATCCTGAGGGTGTCCTGGGGGCTCAGCTCATCTGTGCTTTCTTACATTTTTTTTTACCTACCCACTTCCCTTTCCACACCTATCACACTCACAGTTTATGTCCAAGGGTAGCTTCCCTCCTTGGACAATGCTCTCCTTAGGGAGTGCATCAATGAGCACCCTCCCACCTGGGATGGGCACACCCATCCCTTCCCTACACTTCATCAATTGCCTGAGCTTCTAATCAAACCCAGGTCAGCTGAGCCATAGTCAGGACTTTATCCCTCTACACCACCAGAGTGATTCAGGCACATAATCTTATTCCAGAAAGTAACAATAAAATAGAGTGTGCCTACTAAAAGTAAGAGAAGTAACATCACAATAAAAAAGGATAAAAGGATAGAGATACTATATTGTGGCTTAGCTATACTATTAGCTCACTTGTCACTCCTAGCATAGAGAGTACAGTTCACCAGTGGACACTCTCCTATCTTCACCGCTAGGTGGATGCAAGTTTACTATTATTATTTTTTTCAGGAGAAACAGAGACAGCTACACCCATTCTTAATGTAATTTATGTATTCTCTATATACAGGTAGCTAACATATACCACATAACATATAACTTTTTTCTAAGTATATTTATTAACTGTAGCAGCGTTTTAAAGCTAATTGTTGTGTAGCATTGCATTTGTACTACTGTGCTAGAGTGAATGCAGATGTGGTAGTCTTAACAGTTTGTGTTTATATTGTTTGAGTTTCTCTTTCTGTCCTCTCTAAAATACATCCATCTTTTGTGTGCTAAACCCCATATTTGGTATAAATTTTTATTATTTTTTCTCTACTCAGCTATCGGTCAAGTTTGTCTTTTTCATGTCCATACAGACAGTGTACTGGTAAAAGTCCTGCATGCTGCAGTAAACGGTTGCAACGGAACTCACTCATCACACAGCTCTGTTCTCTTACCTTGCATTATCTCCTTATCTGCAAAGTATGTTGGCTTAGTTTTTACATTTTAAAAATATACTTATTTAAGGCATTATCTACTGTACTCTCTAGCAAGTTGGTATGCTGTAAAGTAGCTTGGCAGCAAGGAAACCCCCCCCCCCCCCCCATTTCTCCCATTTCTTAATAGACTGCCTGTTAGTTTCAACAAACATATCTATTACATGCTGGGCTTTAGCCTGTGTTAAGATATTTCTTACACAGCCTGTTTTAAGTTATTTCTTACCTGATAGTACTACACAACAAAACCTGTTATTCTTACTATGAACATTACATAGCCTTATTCTGTTAGCGTTATTAGTGATTGTGCTTGACTCTGGGCTTGGCTCTAGCCACACCTACATGGAGTGCTGTAAACTCTCATAACCCCCATCCCACCAATTAGACCTCTGCAGGAGGTGATATTACCTACTGGGACTCCAGGCCCCATTTTCAAACTGTTTTCTTCCTTGCTGCTGACTCCTTAACTGCATCCCCTCAGCTTGCTCTGTAAGTTCTTGTTTACCTGTTTTGTTCTGCTCTTCTCCCTACAGTGGCACGTGTAATCAACCCTTCCCACTACGGTCCAGGAAATAACCTCTAAAGGACTTCCATTACGGGACACTACCATAACCTTCTAAGGAACTTCCAAACTATAGTCCCATCAGGATAAAATATAAAGTGTATATACTGCAATCTTTTACTAGTGCTCACCACCGTAGTGCCTGTGCTTTACCCCATGCTTGCCAAGCAGCCAACAGTGGTCCTTAACTCCCTTACCTCCTATGCTACCTCATATATATTTTTACCACTAGGTGACACTGCTCTCCCACTTACTGATTTAAGATCTCCTAAATCTATTTTCCTTCTCTCCCAAGCTATCCCCCACTCCCATTCATACTTGCCCCACTGGCCTGCTTTGACTTGACTTGAGCTGTATTTCACTACCTTACTCCCCTCAGCCTCGTTTTCCCCTGCTGTCCCTGTACTTCATTCACAAAGCACACTTTTCTGCTTGAACTGGCTGATTGGTTTCAGCCAGCCACCTTCTCTTTCGCTATTCCCGCTCTGTTCGCCCTGCGGGCTCACTCCACTCCCCTACCTTGCCCCCAATTCCCACCTGCTCCAGTACTCCTACCTTTATTGAAACCCTAAACCCCTCCCTCTCTCTATCAACCAATCACCTCCTCTATAGCCCCACCCCCCTTTTCCTCCACCTGCCTGTCTCAGTCACTCATCCTCTCCCACCTAACGCCCTAATTCATCTCCCACTACTATATCTTTACACCTATCAATCATGACTGGGCTCCTACCTCAAACCATTCTCACCCCAACTATCTACATTTCAGTCTTACTCCCTTTATATCTCACTACCTCCTACTCCCACAACCTACTCCACCCACCCTTTCTATCCTAGCCACCACTCCCAACTATCCTAGCCACCACTCCCAACCTCCTTTCTTATCACTCAAAAACAGACTTCCACAACATATCTGCTTCACTAGTTCAACCCAGCCCACTCCACTACTTCAAAATAAAATTATTTTCCCCCTCAACTAAGTACTACACTCCTAAGGTAATACTTTACTTCCCACAACTACTAAACACCAAATCAAAAATACTACTACCCTTCCTCAACTACCTCTGCTTAGCTGGAGACATACATCCAAATCCTGGAGCAAACGCTACCTGTACTGCTAATCTCCCCACCTCAAACTATAAAGCTAACCATAAATACCTCAAATTTTTCACCATTAATGCACAAAGTTTAAGAAATAAAGTAATCCAATTCCATGCCTGGTTGAACTGCAATCAACCCAATATTGTAGCCATTTCAGAAACATGGCTAAAAGCTCACATTAGTGACACTGAAATCCTTCCTCCTGGATTCCAATCCCTCAGACATGACCGCCCAAACAGAAGAGGTGGTAGGGTAGCCTTAATCTACTCCATACCCTAATCCTGTCCCCACATTCAATAATGCAGAACTAGTAACAGGCCTGCTAAAAGTAAATAACCACAAAAGCGTTTGTATCATTGCTCTCTATATCCCTCCTGGTAACACCACCACTACTCTGGAGGACATACTCCTCTGGACCTCGACCAATATTAAACAGGAGACATATATACTTGGAGACGTAAACATCGATTGGAATAAAATCAATAACCCCAGTCCCACCATATCCATCAGTCTATTTAACTATACACAAATAACTAACTCCATCACCAGGCCCAATAAAACAAACCCCCCAGGTACCACACTAGACTGGATCCTAGCTTTCCATCCCCAAAAAAAAATTTTAAACTCTGGCATCACACCCGACTCTATAGGAGACCACTTGCCAGCATTTACCTTCCAAGCTACCCACTCCTCTCCTCACCTACACCAAGTCATCCACACATGTAACCTCACAAACTTTAACCCAACTACCTTCTCTAACTCCCTGAAACAAACAAATTGGAACCCACTAAAAACACTTCCACTAGATAATGCTGTAGAATTTTTCAACTCCTCCTTCTTAAACATCCTCAACTCCCTAGCACCACCAAGAACAAAAAGAGTAAAAACCAAATCTGCCCCTTGGCTAACCAAAGATACCAAAAAACTTATGATACAAAGAGACAAATCCTGGAAAACATACCATCAAAACAAGCAGCCAGAAACTTTTCTTAAATGTAAACAACTCCACAACCTTGCTAAAAAACAAATCATCTGAGACAAAAAGTCCTACTATATTAAACTCCAATCTAACCAATCTAAAAGCCCAAAACAGTTCTGGAACTCCATTAATTCTCTTCTCAGCCCAGGTACCAAAAGCAACCCCTGCCCTGACACCAGCAAATCTGACCCTGAAATAGCCTCTCTATTCAACTCCTTCTTCACTAACTCCATAGCTGAACTGACCAAAACCTTCTCGAACAATAGCCCCTCCTCTCAATCCACCATTTCGTCACCACCACCTACAACTCCCTCCGCCCCAACCCTCCACCTATATTCAGCCTTAAACCTATCTCAACATCCTGTATAAAAAAATTACTCTCCAAATTAAAACCTTGCTCCAATGCCCCTGACAATTTCCCATCCTCCTTCCTAAAAATAGCCGCAAATGGTATAGCTCTTCCCATTAGCATCCTGATCAACAAATTTATGCTAGAATTTATGTTCCCAAACTATGGCACACTGCCTTCATTCAACCTCTCCATAAAGGAGGCAAAAACAATAACATCTCCAACTTCCACCCCATGGCCATCCTCTCCCCAATTTCCAAACTACTAGAAAAATGCATTCACATTCAGCTCATGCCATTCTTAGCCAATAACCAGCTAATCACTCCAACCCAACAAGGCTTCTGTCCAGGCTTAGTACAACCACTGTACTTCTCTCCTTCCTAGAGACAATAAATTTTGCCCGGGACTCTGGAAAAATAGTTTCCACTATTCTTCTAGATCTGTCCAAGGCATTCAATACCATTTCCCACACCCATCTCCTAAACCATCTCTCCGACCTTAATCTCTCCCAAAATACCTTATCCTGGTTCTCTAGCTACCTATCCAATAGATCTCAAGCTGTAAAATGGGGGACAGGCACCTCAACCTTCCTTCCCACCCCAACTGGGGTTCCCCAGGGATCCATACTCGGTCCAACATCTTTATTAACAATTTCCACAAAGCCATACCCAATACCAAAATGGTACAATATGCAGACAATTTCACATTAATCTGCAGTGCCACCAACCTCCCAGAGCTTCAGACACTAACCCAAGCTGCTTTCTCCACCACTGAAAATTGGATGCTTCAGAATCACCTCTCACTAAATGCCAATAAATCCAAAATACCAGTATTTTTTCCCTCAAAAGCTTCCCCTCTTGATAAAAACTCATTCCAAATCATTAGCCAAAACAACTCCACTATAGAGGTTGTTCCCTTTGCCAAACTACTTGGGGTCACTATTGATGAACACCTGAAATGTGGCACTCATATCCAGCAAAACATTAAGAAAACCCATATAAGACTTGGTATGCTATACAGGAACATCCAATTTCTCTCTCTTCCCACCAGACAAACGTTTGCCACTACCTATCCACTCCCCTCAGTAATGTATGGCGCTCCTCTATTAACTAACTTATCTGCCACAATCACTTCAAAATTGGAAGTCTGTTATAATAAGATTTCTAAATTTGTCACCAACGCCAAATACTCCTCCCATCACTGTATTGCCCTTAATTTAATGCACTGGCTTGAACTCTCCAACCATCTAGACTATCTTCAGATTACCACAGTCCACAAACTAATCTTTCAACCCTCTAAGTGCCCTGCTCTATGCAACATCCTTCTCCCCTACACCCCTTAGAGAACTCTCAGATCTACTCACCAAAACCTAATCTGTGTCCAAAAACCCAATCGCCCTGCTGGTCAACTCCTGCTATCCTTTTCCATAGCAAAAAAATGGAATTCTCTTCCTTCCTCTCCAAGGACCTGTGCAAACTTTGAAAACTTTAAATTTCAGTTACATTCCTACCTTTACTCTAACAAAAAATGCAACTGCATTCTCCCCACCTAGTCCTATAATTCTCTCTCCACCTCTAAACCCCTCTCCAGCTATGATAACTAGCCTCTCTAGCTATGATCTATAGGCTATCACACACATGTACATATTGTAAATATCAAATTTGTACCATGTACCTAAGAATTTACACCTGCTCTCTAACATGAAATGTAACTGTATATTGTTCATTAATAATATTGTATCTGTATCTAAAGGTAACATGTACCTAAGAAATTACACCTGCTCTCTAGCATGAAACATAATTGTAAATTGTTCTTCTTTTCTATATTGTACCTGTATCTAAACTTTGTAACATGGAGCATTTCTCCCCGGGCCTCCACTGAAAACAGGCCCTCTGAGCCCAGTGGACAAGGCTCTCTGAGCCCAGTGGACATCCCCGGTCATCAAACTGGAAATAAATAAATAAATAAATAAATAACCTATAACTTTTCTTTGTTATTCAGTAGATGATTACTGGAAAACCTGAGGCTCTTTGTACATTGATGTATATACGTTGAAAGGATATAGGTGTGTAAACCATCTAAATTAGGAAAATGAGATGGAAAATGGAAAAGTGAAGCACAGTGATAAAGGAAGATTCAATAACAGTACACTAAAGAAACAGAACTACAATGCAGCAGTAGCATAATACACAAAATTCCAAAGTTGTGGCCAAATTAAAAGAAAATTTCTACATGGTTAGTCAAATAAGGTTTAGAATTTTATAATCAAATGATGTGATGTATAGCTACAATGCTGCCTTGTATGTAATTAAGTGTTAACTTTTAATGTACAAGCTATCCGTTTTAGGTTCCAGTCATTTAACACAGCAGACTGTATGTCAGTCAGGTAAATCCATCACCAGTGTCACAGCCTTTAGGCTGCTGAATACACAACAATGAATGGCAGACAACCAAGTTATTGTGGGTGATATTTTATCAATATATTGATGGCTCACTATAAAGAGAACCTCACTGACTCTCCTGTGTTGTGTTCTTTTACTACTCACCTGTAAGTGTTCTCTAAAATACATTGTTGTTTCTAAAGTAATAGCTTTTACATTTCAGTTCTTGCTAATTAAAATGCCTTGTATAAATGATACTGTTCATCAAAGGTTTAAATTCATAACTCAAAACCTAATTTTGAATTAAAAAAAAAAAGTTCAGAAAAATATGAACATCTTTCACTCCATCAGACAAACTTTTTTTTGGCAGTAGTTTTCTACATTTAGATGTTTATTTTCCATTTGTTAACCAGAATGATGCACTAGTCTGTGGACCCTTTTCAGGCAATTCATGGGCCAGCAGTGAAAACAAATAATAGTATAGCCTTGCCATCAATAATACCATTCATAAGAAACAAACAAACCAAACATAGTACATGTATGGTAGTACAGTGAAGTGAAAAACAGAAGACACACATAGTAAATGAACAGTATTACAGTACAGCAAAACAGGCAGGGTTAATGCAGTATAGTCTTGTTTGTATAACAGAGAGAACAGTTTACAACTTAAACCGTCTCCGGCTAGGAATTAAGCATAGTTTTTGTTACCATTTTGAAGAATGAAGCTGTTGCTGATCATCCTGATTTACTGAAGGAATCACATTTGTTTGCCTCAGCTAGGTGCTGTATTAATAATTTAGTGAATTACTGCAGACTGTTTCTACTTCTGCTTTCCTCAGGTAAAGAATCCCAGACAGCAGGGAAGAGGTTATTGATTGCTTTTTTGTCTGTGACGATAGTGAAATGTGGCCTTTGTAGTATTGAACTCAAGGGATTTCTGAGTGGATATGGACTGCTTCTTATTTGGAATGTATTTTTAAGAGGAGGGCAGTAAATCTTGTGATTAACTTAAAGGTGAGTTTACGTAATAAAATGGCTAATCTATCCTTCACAGGTAAGCACTTTGCTTTTTCCAAGACAGGACAGTGATAGAATAGAATTTTATGTGGAAAGCAAGGAAGCATATTCTAGTCATGGCAAAAAAACACTGAGGACAATGGCTTTTCTAGTTTCTGGTGTAAGTACAGGAGAGGTTTTATAAGGTGCCTTTAAATGACATAAGGCAGAAGGTATAATTTTTTCAGTTTCAGTGTGGGTTGTGAAACTCAGGCTTGGTTCAAGGTTAATGCGAGATAAATCTGTTGGATTATCATAGTTAGATGCAGTCAAGCGGCTAACCTTTTGTGGTATTACAAAATCTGATAATGTATCTTTCAGTGTTTAAGCATAGTCTGTTTTCCCGACGCCACTTCCAAAAATCAACTAAATCCTTTTAGAAGAGCATTGCTGATGTCATGTGAAGATTTAGCTGCCTTTGTAATTACTTCATCATCTGAGTGTAAGAAGCAGTCAAGTCTTGATAGCTCCCATGGAAGATCATTACTAAAAAGTAAGGAAAAAAGGGGTCTCAAGACAGACCCCTGTACAGTATCTGCTACAGTTCCAGTTCATGAAATGTTTCAGTAAAGGTAAATATATGTTTATTGACAGTTCTTCTGTGTGCTTTCCACTATACAAGTCTGTATGCAGTGTATAATATCTTCTTGTTCTAAAGCAAATACTTCTAAATTCAGGTACTTGCTTATTAAAACATTTGTTTTAGATTGTACTTCTACAGAAAAAAAATTAAGCACCTACCCACGACCCCAAGTCTGAAGTCAAAACTACATTCAAAGTAATCTAGCCAACTTCCCCACTGGAACACATATTTTCTGTAGCAATATCTTAGAACATTTAGATAACCGTCACTACACCAAGTAATCTTATTTTAATAAATTAAATTTTCCTTTCTCTATACTGCCTTTAAGGACTTTCAACTTTGCAAATCTACTCACTCGTTTCTGGACTCTCCTTCAAAATGGACACAGTATAAAAATGATGTCATTCCAGTGACCTATACAGTGACAATAGAATGTCATGATCCTGTCAATCTCCTCCCCTCGTCACTGAAACATCTTGTTTACCTTCTCTGTAGGTACCTAACACAACATTGCGTTATTCATTTTAGGAGTAAATATTTTATAGGTTTATGTACTCTTAAGAGAAAATTCCAGCAGTTTATGTTTCATCCATTCATAGAGTAAGACCTTACATTTTGATGTATCAAAACTCGGCAGCCATTTAACTGCTTACTTTTATAACAAATTTCAGTCACTCTGCAAGTTCCTTCCACATCTTTCATCATTGCATGTTTGTTCATAGGTTCATAGGTAGGTACTAGGCTATCGGCCCAAGGGCCTACGGAAGCCTATCCAACAAGGTTCCCTGGCTTATGCCACCCAGGAAAGTTATTTTCCTGTGCCACTGTCGAGCAGAGACACAGAAGTGATCCCCGGGGTGTATTTCCTATTTCCCATCCACTCATCAAGATTTTTCTTGAAGAGTGCTAATGAAGAACTTTGCTTTACATAGATGGGTAGCCTGTTCCAGAGTATGGGAAGTCTCTGGGACAGGAATCTATGCCTCCAGCATGTCCTGTTTATTGTGGTGACAAGGTTTAGGTCCCTAGAGCATGTAGCTCGGAGGGATTGGAATTTCTTTAGGTGTAGCATGTCCAACAGCTCTGGGTTTACCATAGTTTTATATGTTAGGCAGAGATCACCTCGGAGTAGGCGATATGCTATGGAGTAAAGCTGGAGTTTTTTGAGGTGGTCAGTGTAGGGCATTTGTTTGAGGCCAGTAATCCTCTTTGTGAGGTAATTCTGTGGCCATTCCAGCTGCTGCAGATGTCTTGTGAGGTACATTCCAAAAGGGGCATTGTACTTTATAATGGGTCTAATGAGTGTCGAGTAGAGGGGAACAATGACCTCTTTTTTTCTGGATGAGAACCCTTTTATGATGAGGTGTGCCACGTAGAAGGACTTCCTGACTACTGTGGCGATGTGACTATCAAAGGAGAGACTACTGTCCACCTGGGTCCCAAGGTCTCTTATCACGCATTCAGTGTTAAGTAGATTGCTGCCTATGTGGTAGTTCATGGGTACAGAGTTTTTACCAAATGGGATGACCCTGCACTTTTTGGCAAAGAGCTTGAGACCATGGCTCTGACACCAGGCATCTGTCTCAGCGATGCCTTCTGTAGGATATCCACATCATTTGGGGACTTGACTATGGCTCCTAGTTTGCAGTCATCTGCGAACTTCATTAGCCAGAGGCCTTCTGTGTTAGCCTGTACTTCAGAGAAGTAGATACCAAACAGGAGAGGTCCCAGGACGGAACCCTGTGGTACACCACTTGTCACTGCTTTGAGGTCAGATTTGGAATCTGCAACTTTTACAGTGTGGGTTCTGTCAGTGAGCCAGTTGGCAACCCATCTTATGATGTAGGGCTTAATACCTAGTTTAGTGAGTTTAGCTATAATTCCAGAATGGGGGATGGTGTTGAAAGCCTTGGCGAGGTCAAGATAGGCTGTGTGAACCACCTTACCCTCATCTATGGCTTTGGTGACTGCCTCAAAGAAGTCGATCAGGTTCAGGAGGCATGATCTGCCTTTCACAAACCCGAACTGGGTGGGATCCAGAGTTTGGAGGTTACCAATGTCTTTGTTTATGAGTTCCATGATGATACATTCCATGGCCTTGCAGACCAGGCTTGTCAGGCTAATAGGTCAATAGTTCCCAGGATCAATGGTGGCTCCCCCTTTGTGGAGTGGGATAACTGTTGCTGTGTGCTATTCAGTGGGCACAAAGCCTGATGAGAGGCTATTATTGAACATGGTGCTTAAGTGGGGAGCCAGTTTGTTCTGAAGTTCATGTAAAACGCAGCCTGGGATGTTGTTTGGTCCCATGGATGCTGTTTTTTTCGCTTTAGAGAGTGCAGCTTTTACCTGCGTAGTTGCGATTACAGGGAGTCTGCATTCTTCCTGTATAGATATGGGCCCTTTAGGGGGTGAGGGGGGGTAAGGTTAGCACTGAACCTATCTGCCAGGATGTTGGCAATATCAGTTGGTTCTCTAATTTTCATGCCTTTGTGCTGTAACTTAGAGCAGATCTGGGTGTTGCCATCAAGATTCTTGACATAGCTATAGAATGCTTTGTGGTTGTCCTTGGAATTAGTGGTGATTTTGTTTTCGTAGCTAGCTTTGGAGGATCTTATAAGGGATCTCAGCTTCTTACTGAGGCTGACCAGGGAGCTCCTCCACTCATGAGATTTTACTCTCTTTTGCAACAGTTTCTTCCTTCTGTTGTACAGTTTGTTTATGGCAGGGGACCAACAGATTGGCTTCCTTTTTTTGGAGGCTAGCGTATTGGTTCTGTTTGGGAAAGCACAATCCATGCACTCATGTAAGTGCTTATAGAGTGCATTTGTGTAGGATTCAGCAGATGTAACTGTATTGTCCATCTGCATGGGTGTCATGAAGTTCACCACTTCTGTCTTAAGAAGTATGAAGTTGGCTTTGGAGAAATTTTTTACTGTGGTTTCCTTAATGGGGGGTGGGGGCGGGATGTGGATATCGAGGGTGATTAGCTTATGGTCGGATCGGACCAACGAGGAGTTGACTTCAGGTGTGGAACACCAGTCACTCATGTTGGTAATGACTAGGTCTAGGATATTGTTGCCCCTGGTGGGGGTGTGGATAAGTTGATCCAGGGCATTGGAGTTTATGAATTCCAGAAAGCATTGAGCTAAGGAGTTGGTACATGAGTAGTTTTCCCAGTTAATGGTGGGGTAGTTGAAGTTGCCCCTTATTAGGGTGTTTGGTTGAACCCTAATATTTTCCAGTACATCAAGAAAAGAGGAGTGGGAATCATGGGGCATGGTGGGGGATCTGTAGCAAGCTACAATTTGGATTGTAGTTTTGCCCAGAGTTAATTGCACTTGGCTAACCTCGGATGCAGTATGCTGAGCAACTAGCCTGGAGGTGTGGATATCCTTAATGAATATGGACACACCTCCACCTTTGGTGTTTTGGTCCAGGTGACATGGCCGAAAAGTGTGGTATGAGTTATAGCCTGGTAGTGCAGGGGTGCTCTCTGGAGCCTTGAACCAGGTCTCAGTCACTGCACAGATATCAATGTTCTCCATTTTAAGGAGTGCCTCGAGTGAGTGCATTTTGAGATTTAGACTTCTAGCATTGAGTAGCATTACCCTCAGTTTTTGCTTGCCTGTTCCTGTTATGGTGGTGAATTTGTTATTTGAACCTTGCCTAAAAAAGGCACTATAGGGGCAGTAAATGCCTTAGCCACTATCCGGAATCCCAGGGGCAACAGGTGCAGGCCATCTGTGGCAAAGCATCATGGTCTGTCGACCATGCCATCCCAAGCAGACAGATACTGGATCCCCTTAGAGTGTCACCAGAAGCTTAGCCAATTGTTGAAGTCAATCATTTTGTCCTTGTACTGCGGTATCATTCTGGGCAATGGCAGAATGCTACTCAGGGCTAGGGTCATATCTGCCTGGGCTACAAGATCGGAGAGCTCTTCCATGTCTCTTTTTATGTAGTCCAGGGAGGTACATCTCAGGTCATTCACACCAACATGGACAATGATAAAGTCATATTTGTACTTTTTGTGGAGTGACCTGAGTGCATGGGTTATGTGGCGGATCCTGGCACCCGACAGGCAGCTGACAGTAACCTTCTCCTTGTTTAGCCTGGTGACTGGGACATCAGTGTGCCTAACTATAGAGTCACCTATGACTAGTGTGTTGGGTACGTTGTTTTGCCTTATTGGCTGTGGTTGAGTGGCACACTGAGTCTGTGGGCTATGTGTCATTTGGGTTGTGTTGGGGAATGGAGGTTGCTTGTGTTTCTGCTTTGGAGGTCTCTGTTGCTTAAACAGATTATTATTGAGAGCCTCCGCAAATGTTTTTCTGTTACTATGTGTGGATTTTGGTGGTGTAAATTTAGTGAGACTATGTGATGAGTGTAGTGCAGTGCAAATGTTTACCTTCTCCTCATGACTGTCAAGTTCAGTCTTGGTTGGAGAGAGCTTTACCTCCAGTTTGGCTAGATAAGTAAATCTCTCACAGGTTGTAGTGTTGGGTGGTAGGAAGAGAGGGTTGTCTGTGTGCATGAGGCAATTTCTACATTGCCTCAAGATGCCCAAATTCATCAGATAGTCAGGAGAGAACACTGGGAGCTGACCCTTGGACATGCCTGAATAAAAAACTATTTTCCTCCAGATAAACGAGGAAAGTGAGTACAAGAGCTGTTTTTCTCTAAGCAAGTGAGAAAAGTAAGTACAAAAACTGTTTTCCTCTAGGTAATGAGGAAGATTGAGTGCTATAGTTATTAGTAGCTTATTTAGTGCTTACAAGTTCTGAACAAGTGCTGAGCATGAATAAGCAAATTTAAGTGCTAAAACTAAGAATCTGTATCTGCACTAGACGAGTTACAGGACAGAAACAAGTGCAAATGCAGGCTTTCAAATCAGAAAGTTGAGAGAAATGGAAGAGATTGCCCAAACAACCAATAACTACAATTTCTGGGCCAGAACCACTCCTTATGTGCTAGACAGGTTACCTAGTGCTTACCACTCCCATTGATAAGCTAGAAGGCTTCCCTCCAACACACAGAAAGGCTTGGGGGGCTCAGAAGCTTACATACAGTCCTGGATACAGCAAATCTCTATCTGGAACACTAGTTACAGGAAAAGTAGGAAACAGGCTTACAGTTTTTTTGTTTTGTTTTTTTTTTGACAGAAAAGTAGCAAAAACAGTAGTAAAAACAATTTGCATGCAGTACAAGCTAGCACACTTGAGTATGTAGCAATAGTAGACCAAACACAGTTTAAAAAATGCAATTAAATTAAAAAGGACTAAAAGCAAGTGTAGAAAGAGTTTATTAGGTAGAATGTTTTAAAGAGATGGGACTGGGGGAGTGTCCCAGATCAACTCTACAGTGGGGCCGGCAACTGCAAAAGCCACCAAATTTAAACTACAAGCCAAAAATAGGGAGGGTGGATGGGACAAAACAGTTTCAACAGAGATTTAAGCAACAACTAACAGTACAAACTCCAAAACCAAAAAAATATACTCAGCTCTGTATATCTGCAGATCCGTCTCTCAGAACAGTGAGACAACAGTTTCAACAGAGATCTGAGCAACAATTAACAAACTCTATAACCAAAAAAATATATACTCCGCTCTGTATATTTGAAGATAGTCTGGAAGGCAGTCTCTCAGAACACAGGTTCCAGCAATTCAGTGCAGGCTGTTACTAACAGGTCAAATTAAGTGATCCTTGAGTTAGATAACACACAAGCTGTAAAAAAATAGTTATACCATCTGAAGAAAAGGCAGAAAATGGGGAGGGGGCAGTTTCAACAGAGATCTAAGCAACAACTAACAGTACAAACTCTAAAATCAAAATATACACAGCTCTGTATATTTGCAGATCACTCTCACCATGTCCAACTGCATTTATAATATTGCATGTTCCTGTATTAGTGTTAGATGCATATGTGTTAATAACAGAGATGTTAATACAGAGTCCCAGCAATTTGATTATACAACAAATTATACCTAATCCTTTTTATTTCCACATCAAACTTCCATGAGGTATTATCTATTGCCTTAATGAAACGGGAATGTAGCACATCAACTTATTCTCCTCAGTGTAGTCACTTTCACTTGGTACCTATTTGTAAAATTCCAGAATACTAATGTGGCAGATCCTGCACTTAGCAAAATTATCATATTACTTCCAGTCAGTTAATTATTTTAAGGTATTCCTCCTGTCTAACCTTCAGATGTTTCTAGATCACTCTGCCTAACACTGATGTATGCAATTCTCAACCACTTTCCTGGAGCCATCCTTCCATATTCAGATCACATTTGCTACCTCCAGTTTCACAAGTGCATTTTACCTTCTTAAAGCTTCACTGAAACATTTAGCTGATGAGCAATTCATTTGTTGAACTACTTGTTAATACTCTTATGGATGACTCATTAGGACTATCTTATTCTCTTACCACCTACATATAAATAAAAAGGTCTTCTGTTTTGCACCTGTGCCACTCCATTCAACCTCTGTCACATCTCTTCCAATTCTGCTGTTCTCTGGCAGTACATTTCAGCAAATACTTTAACAAAGTAGTCATTAAATAATAGGACTAGGCCGTCCATTTGTTGGCATTTTTACTGAAATCTGCTTTTGAATGAAACAACTATTGTATGTAGAATTTGAATGTGCATTTTTGCATTTTCTATGGGGCAAAGACTTTCACACCCCTGTATAGGCAGCTGTACCCCTTCACTCCATTTATTTACATAGTCAGCTCCAAGGTAAGTTCACCTCAGAGAAGGGAATGCACCTGTGCAGTGAACAATATAGTATTACCCAGCTGTACATTGTTACACTGCTCTTCAGCACATAGGTGGATGATTTCCATTAAATAACTCACCTAGCTGCTTTGGTTCACAAACTACTACCCCTATTTTAATGTGGCAATAGTGTCCCTTTTTTATTATTGTACAGTAAAAGAAGGCTCTGCACACCTCAGTCATGCCCATATATTGTTTTTTTTTTGCTTCTTTTATAATTCTCTTTGTCTGTTTTTTTCACTGTCTCAGATTATTTACCACCACTTTTATGCCATATATGTCATATTCATTTTCCTATATGACCTTAGTTTCTCTCTTTAGCCACAGATGAACTCAGATTCCACTTATTCTTGTATAAATGCTACAATACCTTTTTAATTCTCTCACTGATTTCTTCCAAGGTTCTTCACAGGCCAAAAGGTCTATAGCCATGTAGTTTAGGAGACCACTGAGGAGTCTAGTCCAATTTATCCAACCACCACAATAATCTGTCTTATTAAGTGACTTGTTTAGACGTACACTGCAGACAACTGGAGGCTGAGAGAACTAAACTCTGGACTACAGGATGCAGTGTATTTACAACTCATAGCCTTAATCCTCTATTCTTAATGGCATAGAGCAAAATATGAATTTTACCACTAAGCTACACCCCTCGAGCAAAAAGAAACTCACACACTCTGGGGCAAACCGACAACAGTAATATTTGGAGTCATATGCTGCACCAACTGAGCTATCCAGGTTACTAGTGGGACTACAAGTGGATATAGGTTTAGCCATCCCAATAAATTATTTAAAACTTCTGCAAAGTCTATAATGCTGTAATAAATTATTACAGTAACACTGTAATTAAGGAGGCACACATCTGGCAGCAGATCACAGTCCTGCCATAACTATGAAAAAAGATATAAGACTGATTGAGGCCCCAGACAGTTAAAAATACAAAAAAGTTACATTTTACATATAATTGTAGGTATGAAAATAGAAGTACAGTAGAATGTATAAGCAATGCTAAAATCTTGCAGTAATACACAATCTTCACACACTGCAAATGAAGATACAAAACTAATGTCTTAGAATGAACTAAAAATGTAAACAGCATAACCTTGACAAATGAATGGCAAATCAAAAATTCTTCCTGGGTCTGACCCCCATGTCTCTGATTGCCATGGGCAGATGGGTCCCTATTATATTAGTGAATGCACTGAATTGCGAATGCTGTTTAGTCAAATGTCATTATGCGGAATGGCAAAAGCGCAGAACAGGAAAACAATCACTGGGCCGTTTTTGGGACTTTGCCACTTCCTCCACTGTGGTATGATCTCAGAGTTGGTATAGTTAAGTAGAAGGGGTGTGGGGGTGTTAGGGCGAAAAGCCCCCACTTTATTTTATCTTTGGATTTTTTTTTTTTGTTACGGATCAGCGTCTTTTTCCCAGGGAAAAAATCGCTGATCCATGTGTTCGACATTTTTGGTTTTCAGGGATTGCGGGTCGATCATATAGCGTTCACAATTCAGTGCGTTCACTAATATAATATAGACCCGGGCAGACAGTAATACACAAACTAACATACCTCTCCACATAGCCTCTAGAAACTTCCTAACTAACATACCATGTCAAAATAAATACCCATGATGCATTGGGACACAACTGGGTTGTTTGCATGATTAGGAAGGCCCTGGTGGACATTAACTTACTATATACCAACGAACCTATGATATTTCTTGACATAACCTTCTGTAATTTATCTCTCTATAAACACATACTTCTATCTCTGAAATCTTCCCTTTGATTTCACATAATACTCTAAACTGGATTATGTCACTCTATTCGTTAGCCATTTACCTATTTAATAAAACATCCATAATTCCTTTATAATTATTTTCTAGAACAATACCAAATTTCTTCTTTTTATCAGTTTTTTGTGCATTATTCCTGATCTGCTTTAATAACGAAACCATATTGTTCACTTTCTCTGTAATGTTTGACATTGGGAAGTTTTAGTTTAGTTGCTAGAATTGGGCCACCTACTGCAGTCAATTTCTAGATAGCTGCCTGCATTTGGAAGATTTTTTCTATGTACTGCAGTTTGTTTGTGTCTTTCGGCTTTTTCCGGTTAGGGGTCGCCACAGCGGAACTCCGGTCCGCTAATGATTGGCAGTTGATTTTTATGTACTGGCTTGCCAGGCCTGATGCACAACCTTCAATGAAGGTACGCCCATTCACGCATGTCTCCATGCAGAAGACACTCTAGCTGAGAATCAAACCGGACAGCGTCTTACTGTGAAGCATGTACTGCAGTTAATTTCTATATATCAGCCCACATCAGGAAGTTACCTTCTACATATATACGCACATTTGGATGATTTGTGCTATCCATTACGGTAAATACCTATGTATCTGTCTGCCATTCCTTGTGCCATTGTTCAATATAGTTGCTTCCCTTTCCATATTTCCATTATATATTTCTATATTTTTTCTTTAATATTTCTCTGTACTTTAGCTCTGCTCATTTTACTTAATCTCTTTCTAACTTTTCCAAATGTCTCTGTAATATTCTAATCTCCTTATAATAAAAATTGTACCTAGTGAATACTCAGATTTTTCCTTTAAGATCCCTACTTGCATATAATGTTGGGATTACCAGTGAAAAATCATTGGTCTTCTTGGCTACTTTATCTCTTTCTATGAATCCAGCTTCTCTGTGTCATTTAATCCACTGAATATTAAACACCTTCTCTACCTAATGGCATTAATGAATGTGTCTCCCTTCTTTCCCAGTTTTGCATGCAGCCCAGTCTGAGCCTGTAACTACTTACTTACTTGTGGATCAGTGTTCTACCCTGGTAAACAAAATGTAAATAAAACGAATAAAACTTTATGAAGATTTGTGTCATCCAATACAGTTAATGTCTACTACATATTTTTCTGTCCAACTAATAAATTCATAAAGAAGTTAGCATACAGAAGTCTTGTAACTCAAAGTCTCGATGACAACATTTTCAGTTTTCAACATCCCCAGTTTTAGATTCCAACATTATAAGTACTACCCATCCATATCTTTCTTCTAGTATAATTCAGATTCCGTGGAATTTCTAGCTTCTTTAGTAAGGAAAGTAATTTGGATTCATGATGTTCCATCACAGAAAATATCTCTAGTGGAAAATAACTCAACACACTACTGCTAAAAGTCACTTTCAGCAAAAAATAAAATCAGCTTTTTTGCAGAAGGATAAGGCTCTCCTGCCCCCCTTGATTTATATATACCGACTTCCCAGATGCACAGCAGTGAGGAAATGTGCAGCATTAACATTTCCTGAAAATGGCTTTCAGCAAAGTATCATCACAGTACTGTCCCTCAGGCAAATTACAGTTCATAACCTGTCTGCCTCCCCAGTAATTCCTGCTTCATGATTACGTTTTTGGAAATTCTGTAATTTCTTTCTATATCTCACCATCTCTTATACTGTGCTAACATCCTTCTTATTCTATTTATATCCACACTGTCGCGCATGTGTGTGTGTGTGTGTGTGTGTGTGTGTGTGTGTGTGTGTGTGTGTGTGTGTGTGTGTGTGTGTGTGTGTGTGTGTGTGTGTGTGTGTGTGTATGTGTATAATGGTAACATTTGTCTTATTTTGTAACCTTCACAAGACTATCAGCACTGGTCTGTACTTAATTCCTCTGCTACTAGCTAACTTATTTTTTCATGATGTAACTTTATTAAGTGTATTTCTTTTGCTAAGTGTATTCCTATGTGTCTTAACTACTTGAGAAAGCCCACAGAGATGTGTGAAAGCTTTTGTTATTTAATAAAGTTAGATGTGGTTCCAGATTCCCTTGCCTTATTGCGCTTGATGGATTTTGAGAGTATTTGTCCAGATTTGCCTTACAGCGCGGATGCTTTTTTTGTGTTGCCAATATGATTGCAGAGTCTCACTTTTTCATCCAGATTCACATCGTACTTGTTATTCATCGCTGTTCTATTGTTCTCTGCAGTTGCTAACATTTACCTCCTGTCATTCAAATTTAAATCAGTGTTCCCAGTATATATTTCTATTTTTTTTTTGTTGTTGTTGTTAATATGACCATTTTCTGTGGTGAACCACACACTTGCGCACACACACTCACACCTAGGGCCAGTTTAGAGTCCAATCACCACATGCCCCTAATATTAAAAAAATACATATATTTCTAAATTTTTCCTTTTTGGATATCCACTCTGAAAACATTTCATTTACCTGTCTTAGATACTTCAAACGTCACTGGTATTGACCACTCATACTTTC
Organism: Protopterus annectens; assembly: GCF_019279795.1. NCBI lineage: Eukaryota > Metazoa > Chordata > Ceratodontiformes > Protopteridae > Protopterus > Protopterus annectens. Next base: position 876,997,863 of record NC_056741.1, read on the forward strand.
TTTCTTCTATAGGTTATCCAGATTTTATATTTTTGTATTGTTATCAAACTTAGACTCTCGCTCTACTTACCATCTTCTACTATCACATTTCTATTTTTCACTATTTTTCCTTCATTACATTTCTTTCATGTCTAAAATGTACAGGCTTATCTGCCTTATGATTGATACCTTAATGGAAATACTTTCTACCTATTCCATTGTTTAGTTTTACTAATATTGTTTATTTATTCTTGCAAAGATGGAACACATTTCAATTTAGTTAGGTAACAAATGGCAATCATACCTCTCAACCTCTTAGAGTAAGAAATCTGGACAAAGCCATGAAAAAAGTGATACAATTAGGGACAATTTTTTAAATATTGCTCTTACAAACTTAGAAAGCTGATAACATAACAGGTTTTGCATTAGCATGAATTTTCTGAAGGATATGAGGTCTAAAACTCAAATGCCTGTCATTATTTTCTAACTTACGTCTTTAATGATTTGCCACTAATTTGCCAGAAAGCCACAATTTTATGAAAAATGGACCAAAAATATAAGGCAAAATCTGGACATTCTGCGAAAATCTGTACAGTTAAGAGGTATGATGGCAATTTATATGAGCTGTATACACTTTGTATCTTAAAGAACACTCTTATTTAGCAAAACTGCTAAAGTGTCTAGTAAGTTTTGTTTAACAACTTGTAAGTCTGACTTTGACAAGTGTCATAGCTGAAAAGATCTCAGGACCAGCCCCCCCCCCACCACCTAATTAATAAATGTTGAAATAAAGAAAAAAAACAGTACTATAATCAGATGCATAAACGGAGAAAAGAAGAAAGCCTGTAGACTCAACTGGAATTACTTGGAACCCTTCAGTCCAGGGAACAGATTCTACAAAATCTGCTTCTTATCCTTGCTTCCCACCCTTAATAGCTAGCATCCATTTTCTAATCAGTCCTAAAGTCAGAATACTATGTACAGAGTTCTTCTCATAGACTTTAGTTTGGGCATTAACCTTTTACTAACCATAAGTAAGACTTTTTCTTAAATCAGGATAGAGCATCTGCTTGCAATCCAGATTTAATTTGTTAAATAGCATGGTTCATGAAATGTACTAGTATAGTACATCAATATTTTGTATATATTTACTGTTTTTTATTCTGAAATACAAATCTTTATATCAGTCTTAATATATCTGCCAGGCATCTCTCTATAATATCCCTGCTGTGCTGAGTAAAGTGATAGGCTTATTTGTTTTCAATATTTCCTTTATTTTGGATTGATATCCTGGCAACAGTAACATAATGGGAAACAGATAATTTGCTTTTTAATATTGTGCCCATTAATAGCTGAGCTGGTGAAAAACTGATTCCATACAAAGGAGAAAACCTATATTCCAATGCTGTGAAATTACCAACTGTTTACTTTTTTACTACAGATCTTTTTCATTAGATTTTACACAGCTTGGATAGCTTCCTTTACTTGTTTATGTTCATCATAATCTAATGGGCTTGTCATGACATGCTCGAATTCTTTCTAAGGAACAAATCTGGATTCATTGCACTCAAATTGCAAACCACTGTTAATTACAGCAACATCAGGTATCCCATCTCAAGAATGTAGACTTTAATCACAGCTGTCCCTCTTATGTATGTCAGCTTGATTATTTCAAACAGAATAGTAATCTGCACACATATAAGATAACTAGTTTCTAAGAAATGGAAAAAATGCACCAACCTTCTCCCATAGACAGGAATGCTCTATATGACCAGAATGACCATAGAGTATAATATCAGTGAACACCTCTTCTGAATTTTTGTTCTGATATGCAATGTATATGGCACAGCTGGGTATTTCTTTTCTAGATGAGTCAACAGTCATGGCCAATGAATTATATCTCTTCCTCTTTCTTTGCACTTTACTATTCCCAACTGTTATTTGTGTAGCCTCTCGTGTATTAGTCTTAACAAATACTATGAAGGTGTTATTTTGTTCACCTTAAATATGAAACCCCAGCAATGACTTGTTTTTCTTTAAAAGAAAAGTTGGATTGAATTTCTTTCTTTACTGATGATTTTTGTTCATAGCCGTACCTCTCAACTAAATTCCTCTGTATTTCCTGGTTTTGAGGGCAAAATAGTGGGGTGCCACAAATTCCCGAGTGGCCCCTTCAAATCCTTATTTTTTACTGCAGTTACTGCTGCCTGTCAGAGACTGGGAGAGCTTTAAAAAAAAAGAAAAGTTGTTTACGCCAATGACGTGGACTGCTGCTCTGGAAATGGCTGTTCTTACCAATCTCTGCTTAGATGGTGCAAACTGTGCACATAGTGTGTTTAAAGACTTAAAATGTGCTGCCAAAAAAACAACTGTTTTGGGTACAGGAAGACATACAGAAAATGCAAATATCCTGAGATATTGGGATAACAATTATTTACTTCTATAACTACTGCAGAAAAATGTGATACCAGGATTCTGTAACTGAAATGCCTTATACAAGACACCCATTCCAGCAAAATAACTCCCTCCTGTGCCTGCTTCCTTGTCCTGCAGTTTCATTCCCAAGGTAGCAGTACTAGTGCACAACACCAAAATTGCATTTTGGTTATTCCAACATAAAGGTTCATAGGTTCATACTAGGCTATCTGCCCTAGGGCATTTATAAGCCTAGCCAGAGTGTGTTTGGCTTTCGCCACCCATTTTAAATTAATTTTGCTATGCCCTTTGTCGAGGTTAGTATACTGTGCCTCTGTCTAACAGTGACACAGAAGTGATAGCCGGGGTAAACCTATGATCTCCCATCCACTCATCAAGATTCCTCTTGAAGAGAGTCAATGTGGGACTCTGCCTAACCTGGACTGGGATATTATTCCAGAGTGAAGGGAGCCTCTGGGTTATGAATCTGTCCCTCCAGCATGTCCTATTTATTTCAGTGCTGAGGTTCAAGTCTCATGGGATTTGGATTTTCTGAGGTGCAGCATGTCCATTAATTCTGGGTTGGACATGGCTTTATACATCAGGCACAGAGCTGGAGTTTCTTTAACCGGGCAGCATATGGCATCTGTTTGAGCCCTTTGATCCTCTTGGTGAGGTACTTTTGGGGTCTTTCCAATTGCTGCAGGTGTCTGTACATCCCAAGGGCATTGTACTCAATTATGGGCCTGATGAGGGATGAGTAAAGAATGACCTCCACTGATCTAGATGTGAATCCCTTCATGATTAGGTGGGCTATATAAAATGTTTTTCTAACCACTTTGGCCACGTGGTTGTCAAATGAGAGAGTGCTATTAACTTGGGTCCCCAGGTCCCTAATGACTTCTTCTGTACTTAATGGATTACCACATATGTGGTAATTATGACTATACACTTTTGGCGTTTAGCTTGAGGCCATGGCTCTGGCACCAGTTGTCTGTTTCTATGAGGCCCTTTTGGAGGTTGCTTGTGTCGGCTGGAGAGTAGTTTGCAGTCATTGGTCAGCCACAGTCCTTCCGTGTTGGCCTGTACCGAGAAATATATACCGAACAAGAGAGGTCCCAGGACTGAGCCTTGTGGGACGCCACTTGTAACTGGTTTGGAGTTTGACATGGCTCCAGCAATTCTAACCATGTGGGTTCTGTCCTTGAGCCAGTTTGCAACCCATCTAGTGACATAGGGGTTTATATTTAAGCTGGTGAGCTTATCTATAATGCCAGGTCCAGGTAGGCTGTGTGGACCACCTTCCCTCATCAATGGCCTTGGTGACTGTTTCAAAGAAATCAACCAGGTTTAAGAGGCAGGATCTGCCCTTAACAAAGACAGACTGCATAGGATCCAGTGTCTGTAGGTCCCCAATATCTTTATTTATGAGGTCCATGATGATCCTTTCCATAGCTTTGCAGACCAAGCTAGTCAGGCTTATGGGGCGATAGTTTCCAGGATCCGGTGAGGCACCACCTTTGTGGAGAGGGACCACTGTTGCCACTCTTTGGGTACATATCCTGTAGTAAGGCTAAGATTGAACAGTAGTTTTATGTTTGGGTTTAGCTCTTCTTGGAGTTCCCATTGATGCTGTGTTTTAGCATCTGAGATGTCAGGGGCAGCACTCTGTTGGGATAGATATTTGCCCTTAGAAGTTTGCACTGAACCTGTCAGCTAGGATGTTGGCAATGTCTGTGGGCTCGGTGTATTTTTGTCATTTTGGACTAATTCTGAGCATATCTGGGAATTCCCACCCAGGTTCCTAACATAACTAAAGAAAGCCTTGTGATTATCCTTAGTGTCCTGTGCAATTTTTCTCTCGAAGCTGGCCTTAGATGATTTTATGAGTGCCCGTAGTTTTTTGCTAATACTGATCAGAGATGCCTTCCCTTTTTGAGATTTTGCTCTATCATGTAGTAGCTTCCTCCTTCTATTGTACAGTTTGTTTATGGCTGGGGTCCACCAGACAGGATGTCTGCCTTTGGAGGATTGGGTCTTGGTTTTATTTGGGATTGCATGATCCATGCACTCCTGAAGGTGTTCATAGAATGCGTTTATAAAGGATTCTGCGGTCTGGGCCATATTTTCCACAGGCCGGGGCTTTGAAGGATTGGTTTTGAGGCACGTGAAATTTGCTTTAGAGAAGTTTTTCACTGTGGTTTTCTGGGCAGGGGGTGGGGTCAGGATGTGAATATCCAGTGAGATTAGTTTATGGTCTGATCTTACAAGTGAGGGATACACTTCTGGTCTGGAGCATAGTGTCCCCCTGTTGGTGATGATCAGGTCCAGTATGTTTTCCCCTCTTGTGGGAGTGGTAACAAGTTGTTCCATAACATTTGAGTTTATAAATTCTAGGAACCTTTGGGCTTGGAACTAGAGTAATGCTCCCAGTCTATGTTTGGGTAGTTGAAGTCACCCAATATAATGGTGTTTGGAGAGACCTTCATATTTTCCAGTATTCTCAGGAAGGCCAAGTGGGGTTCCTGTGTTTGGGAGAGTGGTCTGTAGCAAGCTATAAATTGGAAGGCAGTTTTACCCACAGTTAGTTGCACATGGATAGTCTCTGATGCCTACCAACCTGGAGGTGTGGGTATCTTATATTGATACTCCCTCCTTTGCATGATATGAGGTATAACCTGGTAGTGCTGGGGTGCTCTCATGAGCCTTGAACCAGATTTCTGTTACTGCACAGATATCGATGTTCTCCATGCTAAGGAGAGTTTTGAGGCATCTTGAGGTTTAGACTTCTGGCGTTGAGTAGCATTACTCTTAGTTTCTTATCCCTTGTGATACCTATGGAGGTGGGTTTGTCTTTTGAGCCTTGCCTAAAAAAGGCACTATGGGGGTAGCAAGAGCCTTTGCCAATATCCAAAGCCCAGGAGTGACAGGTGCAAGCCGTCCTACACTTGTCGAGCATGTCATCCCAGGCTGACAGGCATTGGATCCCCTTTGAATGACACCAACACTTAAGCCAATTGTTGAAATTGATCATCTTGTCTTCATATTGTGGCATCATTCTTGGTGAGGGTAAGATGCTACTCAAGGTCAGGGTCATACCGGCCTGGGCTACATGCTCGGAGAGCTCCTCTATGTCTCTTTCATGTAGTCCAGGCGTCTCAGGTCATTCACACCAGCATGGACAATGACTGAGTCATATTTGTACTTGCCTTGGAGTGACCTGAGTGCTTGTGTTATGTGGCGGATCCTAGCGCCCGACAGGCAGCTCACCGTGACCTTCTCCTTGTTCAGCCTGGTGCAGTGTGCCTGACGATAGAGTCACCTATTACAAGTGTATCAGGTGTGTTGTTTAGCCTTAAGGGCTGTGACTGTTCGGCACACTGGCTTTGTGAGCTATGTGTTGCATGTGTTTTGTTTTGGGGTAGCGGTTGCTTGGGTGTCTGCTTTGGAGGTCTCTGCTGCTTAGGCAGATTTTTATTTAGAGCCTCCGACTATGTTTTTGTGTGTTTATGTGTTTGGTTTGTTGTCGTGGTAGGTCTGTGTGAGACTGGAATTGTAGTGAGTGTGGTTTCCTTCTCCTCCTGACTGGTTACGCCAGTACTGAGTTGAGAGAGCTTAGCCTCCAGTTTGGCTATATGGCTGCATCTCTCACATGTGTTGGAATTTGTTGGGAGGAGGAGAGGGTTGTCTGTGTACATGAGGCAGTTGTAACATTGCCTCAAGATTCCCAGCTTCACTAGCTGGACCGGAGAGGAGATTGACAACTGACCTTTGGACATGCTAGAATAGTATTGGGAATTCCTTTATAATTGAAAAAAAGGGCCAATGGGGAATAAGGTACTCAAGGGGAGTTTGTGAGGGTGTAGTGCTTTTAATTTTTCAGAGCTGACTTATATAATTGCTTTAGTGAGAAAGTGCCAGGTAACTTAAATGCAATGTGTTACAGGTAACTTAAATGCAAAAATGACAAACAGTAACTTTCTTTCAAGTGAAACAAGGAAATAAGTACAGTAAGCAATGCAGATATCACTAGGGATCCACAGAAGTGCTAAAAGGACGTGTTTTAGGTGGAATTAGCATTTCAGGGAAATAAACAAACAACAAGCATACAAATAAAGCTGGCTTCAGCAGGCCTGGATCTAGTCTATGCTACAGCAAACAAGGTGTACCAATTTCAGTAAGAAACAGTTAGAATATGCAGGCACTATAAGCCTCTAACCAGAAATTCCCTGCTCAGAAGGGCAGAGTCCAGCCTCTCCTCCCACAAGAGTGCAGACCACAATCCTTCTTAACGTAAAATAACTGGCCTGAAGCCCAAGTGCTTAAACCAGAACTAATACACTTTTAGAATAACAGACACTGAGCTCTCAATCAGCAGTTCCCAACTTAGAAGGATGTAAGCTACCTGTCCTACCACCACAGTGCAGGCCACAAACCTTCCTAATGTAAAACAACTGGTCTGAAGCCCAAGTGCTTAATCCAAAAGACTTAGCAATGATAGCTACACTTTAATCAAGTTACTACCAGCAGTAATAAATACAACTGAATACTTTAAAGAATGCCTGGATTAGTGCTCAAGTTATACAAACAAAGCTAGATTCAGCAGGCCTGGATCTAGTCTATGCTACAGCAAACGAGTTGTACCAATTTCAGTAAGAAGCAGTTCAAATATGCAGGCACTATAAGCTTTAACCAGAAATTCCCTGCTCAGAAGGGCAGAGTCCAGCCTCTCCTCCCACAAGAGTACAGAACACAAACCCTCTTAATGTAAAATAACTGGCCTCAAGCCCAAGTGCTTAAACCAGAATTAATACACTTTTAGAATAACAGACACTGAGCCCTCACTCAGCAGTTCCCAACTTAGAAGGATGTAAGCTACCTGTTCTGCCACTACAGTGCAGACCACAAACCTTCTTAATGTAAAACAACTGGTCTGAAGCCCAGGTGCTTAAACTAAAAGGCTTACAATGAGTTACACCAAGCAGTAATAAATATAATTGAGTACTTTTAAGATGACGCAAAAGCAAAATAAAGTAGGAAAAAACACAAATACAGTAAAAGCAGATAAATTTTTTTTTTTTTTTTTTTTTTGGAAAGAGAGAAAAGAAAGAGAGAAAGGAGTAGCAGAAGCTAAGCTGATTGGCCTTCTCAAATGCTCTCCCTGTACTGGGTAGAATGAGGTAATGACACTAGACTGGGAGGAGGGTCCCAGATCAAATTTACACCAGGGGCGGGCAACTGCAAAGCCGCCAACAACTATGAGGGAGGGTGGGAAACAAACAGCAGAAATGTTACTCACAGCTGAAAAGCAGCAGTGAGCCTTTAAATGAAAGTTTTAAACAGCTAAAGGAGCCACTAGAAAAAAGAGTTTAACTGCAACAAGTTATCATAAACAAACAACCCAACAGATACTTAATAAGAGTGGACAATTTCCAGTTAATACCTCACACACAGTGAAACTAGCTAGAAAAAATACACAGTACACAAAGTGCTATAAACAACAAAGAAATAAAGAACAAAATAAACAAAAACAGGATACTTCATGTTATATATTGTGTTTGCTGAGTGTCCTTCCTTCGATCAGCTCACTGTAAAATGGCTGAACACTCACAACTGAGCTTCTTAGGTAACAGCAAGTTGAAACCTGAGACAGCTTTTAAGAAATCTCAAAAGAACCAATGAGATGCTTAGTCTAAGCTGTAGTCCAGGAGACCTCAGTCAGCCAATGACCTCAAACAATTCTCTCTCACTGAAATGCCTGATGGCTTTGGCTAAAACAAGATGTCCCTGAATTATGTGCTCAGACACACAGCCTCCACAAACACTAGGCCCAAATACAAGCCTGAATATGGAAATGCTACAAATATTCCCACTACTTAGAACAAACTGCAGAAATGTTACTCACAGCTGAAAAGCAGCAGTGAGCCTTTAAATGAAAGTTTTAAACAGCTAAAGGAGCCACTAGAAAAAAAGAGTTTAACTGCAACAAGTTATCATAAACAAACAACCCAACAGATGCTTAATAAGAGTGGACAATTTCCAGTTAATACCTCACACACAGTGAAACTAGCTAGAAAAAATACACAGTACACAAAGTGCTATAAACAACAAAGAAATAAAGAACAAAATAAACAAAAAACAGGATACTTAATGTTATATATTGTAGCTCCGAGTTTGCTGAGTGTCCTTCCTTTGATCAGCTAACTGTTGACTGTTAAATATTATCTACCCAGAATTCCTTTTAGAAATGGATCACTGATGCTTATGGAGAGTCTTTGTACTTCTTTGCTGTATAGCTAATTTGTTGGTCTCCTCATTAAAATGAGTGCAGTAAATTAAATAAGCCAGCCTTTTAGCTACTCAGCTCTCAGTTATAAAAGCCACAGTTCTGCTCGGTGAAGTACCAATATACAGTCTTAAGTGTCTCGCTCCTGTAATAAGGGACTAATCCCTGCGAAAATCAGTGCTCCTGGAAATGTGCTGGCCAGTAGCCTTAGCAACAGAACAAACCACCAACATTGCATTGTAAACAGGGTGAGGAACAAGGGGTTTGAGGCTACTATACTAACTAGTGTGTGCCCTCTCCAAACTTGTAGAGAAAGCCCCTCCCCCTTCCTCTGCCTGCACTCCACCAATGGGAAAGCAATGCCTAGCTGGTCAGGTTCGTCGCTGCCCTACACCAGTTACCAGACTCTACTTTTCTTAGGCACATGGTAGCAGGGAGGGTGAGATCCTCCTGTAGTTGCCATCAGAGCTGTCTGCTTTGTGAGGTACTTTTGTTTGCTTTTCCTTCATCTGCTGTTCATGTTGATTTATGGAAAAGCACTGGGGTCCCAGGTATGACTTTCATTAAATCACTGTTTTATTTTCCTTTTGGAAGAGTGTTACAGAAAAGGTCAGCATTTCTCTCTCTTTCTACAATGCTCTCTCTTTCAACAGTGGTTTGTTCTATGCATTCATCCCTCAGTGTAACTCGAAAGTAAAAGTGGTCGTTACTTCTGGTAGTTGAGCTTGATAACTGAAAGTGTCCAAAAGCATTGTATGATGCATGGATTTCTATGTATAAGAAATAATTCTGTTAATTATAGTAGTACATAGATCAGGTCTTATTTGGAGAGAATTTGACTTTGTGTGCTTTTTTAGCTGACTTCGTGTGTATTTACCTAGTAGTTTATACTGCAATGAAATGAAAAGGAGGTGTCAGATGTGAGGGCATCACATCGTTTTCTGGTTTCTTACTGCTGATGACACCTAGGGAGTTGAGAGTTCTGCCTTATGATTTTGCAGTGTGGGAAAAAAAAACATGTTCAGAATTAGACATACTTCCCTGTTGGGAAGTTACACAAAGTTCCGCTTCACACTACTTTTGCATTTGAAGGTGGTGGGTCATAAAAAAGAAGCCGATCTACCAGACTGAATGCTGCCTCCTCCTACCCCCTTGCATATATACCAACACCAGCCTGAAATTTACAAAATGTGCAAACCTGTTAGGAGTCTTCAGTTGAGCTGCAGTAAGGGGTTATTGTGAGGCATTTTCTACCAACAGCCACTTTAGTGTAGGAACTAAAATCTACTGGAGTAACAACAGAGGCAGAAATTACACTGACAGTTAAAACATTTATCAGTACCCTTCAGCTTTTGAATCCATTAAAGTGAAGCCCATTCAATATCATAATTCCACCCCCTCCATATCCAGCAATCAATGGCCCTGGGAGTCAGAAATAAAGCTTAATATAGTTAATAAGTTCAATAAAATTAAAATCCAAACAAGCTTGGGAGAGAAATGGATGGAATTATTCTTAAACACTAACTCTATTTTCAAGGTTAAAGTTTATTTGACATTTTAAGTGTCTAAAGCAAATGTGCATGACATTTTATGACTTGCAATCTAGTGTATCCTTCCTATAAACAACCAGTTTACCTTGACCTTTTGTTTTTTCATATCCCATGATCTTTGCTGATCCATGTACCAGACCCCATTCTATTTCAACTATGTAGAGTTCAAGCGTAGCACACAGAGCACTCATACCATCCTCATCATGATGGGCAGGCAGTAACACTCTCACATCACATCTGTCATTCCCACAGCTTACTGACATATCCACTGCACAATACATGCTCGCTCTACTGTACACAGCATGTGCACACTGCTGTCATACAGACATATGTCACTCAAGATACATGCCTCTCAAATAGTGCCAATTCTGAAACTAATGGGAGGGTCTGAAATAATGAATAATGAATTATGTAACGAGGACCAATGAAAAAGTGAAATGGAAAAAAATCAGAGAGAATGGAGTACATACTCCTAAAAGAAATTGACCAAGCATTTTGGTTTTGATGGGGCACAGGCACTGAAAAATAGAAAGCTACTTTCCATAGAATGGATTTAGAGACAGAGGATACAGAGTATGTGGCAGGACTTTTTATTTATTTACCAGAAAAGTCTGACTTGGAACAAAGCCAATTTTCAGCAGAGGTCTGGGGAGAAACATTCCAGATGCATGCCTTGTAATATGGGAGGAAACCAGAGTACCCAGAGAAAACCCACATGAACACAGGGAGGATATGCAGACTCTGCTCAGAAGGCACTCTAGCCGAGAATCGAACCAGAAAACCTCTTGTTGTTAAGTGACAACGCTACCTCTACACCACTGCATCATCCGACTATGGTTAACATAACTTCACTTTTTCACAGAACAGCACCAAGAAATTCTAATTTGTAGTAAAACCACTGAGTGAAGATGAAGGTCAGTGGTTATGGTTAGGTGCAACATTTTTTTTTTTGCTAAGGTTAACAGAAGGCAGTGTAATTTGTGTTTTGGCCCCATATTTAGTAACTCGGCTAGGGTTGCATTTAGCTTTGCTAGTAAAGGTTGAGCTGGTTCATAACAACTTTAGTGCCTTATAAATGGAAATAACTCACAAAGGTTTGGGTTTGTGTCTTTTGCCAGATCTTTTAGTTTAATACAAGTTCAAAGTTTGATACAAGTTCAAAGGCTTCTTCTTTTGGCTTTTCCCAGTTAGGGGTCGCCACAGCGGATCACCTGTCTGCTCACAATTGGCAGTGGAGTTTTACAGTGTTGAGTTGCCAACCCAGTGCCCAACTTTTCACGGAAGGCACACACACGCACACACTCACACCTAGAGCCAATTTGGAGTGCCCAGTCCACCTACAGCATGTCTTTGGGAGGAAACTGGAGCACCCGGAGGAAACCCACACGACCACAGAGAGGACATGCAGACTCTGCACAGAAGGCACCCCAGCTGAGGATCGAACCAGAGAACTTCTTGCTGTGAGGCGACAGTGCTAACCACTGCACCACCATGGCCACCCTGATACAAGTTCAAATGCTAATATAAATAAAACATTATTGTTCTGGATAAATTTTGTGCTGTTTAATATTTTGTCTGTTCTTCAATTTGCATGTGAATGTTGGTATCCCACAATTCCATTGGAGTGGATGGGGTTTCATAATTATGTATGCAAATTTTATGTTAATCAGCATCCAGATTTTTGGCCAACTGTACCTACTTTTCATGTGCCTTTGTCCAGATTTTTGATGCTTCCAGGTTGAAAGGGATGTTCATAGCTCAGTGACACTTCTTACAGTAAATGCATTTCTAAGTCAGAGACAATACATCGTTGGAAATCTTTAACTTTTTTTTCTTCTGTGACTGGTAACTGCAGAATTACTCCCAAATCTCTAATTCTTCTAACAGTTGTACACATTTTTCAGGTAAACATGCTGCTCTCAACCTATCTTCTATATAAGGTTCCTTATGTGGTCTGTATTTCACATTCACATAATTCAGCCACAGATTATTGAGTGAAAGGTGAACATAAAACCAATAAACCTGCCAAACATGAACTAAAGATTGCTGACCTTAGGTAAACTGGTGTCCTAAGCAAAAAGGCTCTGTGCACCCCCCCCCTCCCATACTGCCCAACCCGTCTGGCCTTTTCACACTATCCGTTTTACTTTATTTTCTTCCCCTTTTCTTACAGTTTAACTGCTCTTCATTTTTCCTGCAGTTATTCACTTGTTAATTCAACATGTTCTGCCTAAGCAAGACTGCACTCACAACTGCAGAAGAAATAGCTGGATTAAGCCTGAAGTCGGGGGGGGGGCTGCAAGATCCCCAAAAGCCTTGGGGGTTTTAGATGCTCTGAGGTACATTTTAAAGTTTTTTTTTTCATCCACTGACTATCTAAACAAAAAATATAATCAATGAAAGAAATTTAGTTTTATTGTTTGCTTTTGTTTTTCCCCTCACCCTTTCAGCACAACCTGAATGACCAAGACTACTTTGTAATAACTACAGTAGAAATAAGTGCATTAAACCAGGGGTCTGAGGGCTACCAGGTTCCCAGAGGCCATGAAACTTCTAGATGCTGTGAGATGCATTTTAGAGTTTTTTTAAACAAACTTTTCATCCATCGATGGCCTGAATGAAAACCATGGTTAAGAACAAAAATTCAGTTTTACCGTTCAGCTTTGTTTTTTCCTGTATCCTTTCACACATCCTAATTGACCAAGACTACCTTGTAATAATTAGATTAAGTCTTGGGTCAGGGGGCACTAGGATGCAGAAGCGTTGGGCTTATAAACGCTCTGAGGAATATTTTAGAGCTTTTTTCCCAATCTTTTAATCCAATGATGGCCTGAACAAAAATCATGTGTAGGAAAAAAAATCAAGAAAGTAATTCAAGGAAGAAATAAGCTTCATCCAGGTTTTAATTCTGAAAGCTGACCAAACACCTGTTCTCAGTAAACTGAGAGGACAAATGCTGGGAACAGTACCTGCCCCCTGCCCCCCTCCCTCCCACCACACTATAAGTAGTCATTTTTTGTGTATTACCCTCTGGTGTTAAATTAGTTTGTGAAGAAAGATTAAGGCACAGTCATATTGCAGCCTGCTGCTTCTGTCATACTTATTATATACAGCATGCCTCCACACCCCTACCCCCAAAAGACAGACACCTTCTGTGTACTCTTCTGATATCAGACTGGCACAAACTGAAAAAAAAAATAGAACATAACATATTTTCTGACATATGTAAACAATAGACTTATTTATTCTCCCCCAAAAGATAGCTATCTGTATATGCTTCAGTTTGATTGTGAGAAAAATGTTAAAAAATTACGGTAATATTTTCAACTTGTTACTTCCAGAGACAGTACAATGCTCGCATATAAGCTATAGCGATCTTCTGTACACCCATCAAAGTTTGTGAGGAAAGTTAAAGAAATAATGACCACACTTTTCTCAGCCCAGCACAAGGTATAGTGACTGCTGAGGTTTGGGAGGAATGTTAAAGAAATAATGACATCATGCCAGCCCCTCCCGCACAAGTACAGAGATCTTCTGTTTAAACCTATGAGCAGGGCAGGTTTTAATCTAGGAGGAGTTCATGACAGAGGCAAGTCTATGTCAAAATTCACTTATACAGCCTTGGTGTGTGGGGGTACCCAACCCCAAAAGTTATGAAGGTCTGGGTATTCTGTGACACATTTATCCCTTTTTTTTGAGAGGTGACTATTAAACTGAGCAAGTGATGACAGAGTGAATTACTTTTCATCCAGACAACCCCCACCTAGCAATTAAGCCACTTCCATGTACAATTCAGACATTTGATCATGATAGAAGAGAATAACCATGTAATGTATTTCACCTTTGGTTCAAACAAATAGTTGTCACATATTATAATATTGCACATTGTTTCAAATAATTACATCAGTCCCGCAAAACAAAAATAATAAGCAAACATCAGCAGGCAGCTGAGCAGTTTCCTCCTCAAAAGACAGCCACAGCAATTATACTTCCTCTGTCTGTGCATATCAGGTGTCCAATTAAGCACCAATGCACACTAGTCCTACTGTGTCAGACAGTGCCTGCTTAAATTAAACAAATGACAAGAGGGTTGTGTATTTTCATCCTGGGAATACCATCCCCCACCCAGCAGTTACAGCCACAATGTACGATGGTTTTGTAATATTATTTCACCTCCACTGTCCACACAAACAAGTTACCACACATTAAATTATTCCAATCCAAGTTGCTCCACAAAAATCACAAAGCCAGAAACACTGCCCAAAATATCTGGTTCATCACTGCCAGCATTATTGTAAAAATGGTAACAATTCTCACCTCACCAAGCCATTCCTTTCATCTCAACTGTCCACATAAATCACAAAGTCTGAAATATTGCACAAAAATATCTGGTTGATTACTGCTACCATTATAGTAAAAATAGTAATAACACTACTTCATACGGCGCAAATGCACTTCCCTAAGTGAAATGCTCCTCATTTGAAAAAGTTAATCTTCCTTGTCGTTCCTGCATTCCACACTGAAGAGTTAATTCATCACAAATTTTAACCATCCTCTGAGCTTCCTAGTTAAATCTGTTAGCAAAGTGTTAGTAGGGGTCACACATTTTGCTCATTTGTTCCACATAGTGGAGAAGAAAGGTTGAGAGCTATGCTTCTCTCACCAGTACCACAACATTGGCCTCCACACTGTCCATTGTCATACAAATAACAAGGGGGGACTATTTCACCTTCAGCGATCTTTGCTCCTATATTTGAATGTAACATGACTTGAATCAAAGTTAATTGGAGTGCTCCCCCCCTCATCCGAGTGCTCTCTGTATCATGGGTGCATTTATTTTCTGTAGAGGGTGGGACATGAACGAACAGGAGGCAGACCAGTTTTATTTATTTAATTTCAGGTAGGTGAGAGATATGGAGCAAATTTTATCCCATATCCTTCTGCCTGGAAAGACAGTAAAAAATAAATAAATAAAATGAAAAATGCACCCCTTTTAAAGCAGACTGCATAGTGCTCTAGGCAGCTGCCTAGTTGTCCTATGCCTAAGGCCAGCTCTGCACTTAATACAGGTTCACTGACAGGTTGCAGCTTTGAAGTAAATGACATGATGGTAAGGAGGAGGCCAGACATCCTGTGTGTTCTGCAGACAAAATGGAAGAACAGTGCAGCAAAGCCACTTAGCTTGGGATCCTGAGTCTAGACTAGAAATGGTATGGGAATTGAGGTAAGTCAGAGTCTTCAGAAGACAGTGAGAAATGCCATCAGAATTAATGACAGACTCAAGGCAATCAGACTCCAGTGTAAAGGTAGGGCAGTATTCATAATTTCACCTGTGCCCTATAGCAGGTTTGTGATAGGAAAAGAGTGCATTCCAACAGCAGCTGCAGAACATACTAGATAAAGCAGGACAATATGAGCTTGTGTTGATATTGGGGGACTTGAATGTTCATGCCAGAACAGACAGAACAGGATATGAGGACGGTCTTGCTCCCCATGGGTAGGATAACAGGAATAAAGAAGGACAGGCCATTCTCGACTTTTGTCTGGCACATGGCTTGATGGTGGTCAACACATGGTTCAGCTAGAAAGTCACAAGATCACATACAAGAGTGGTCAACATCCAACTCAGATAGACTTCCTCATAGAAAGGAAAGGGCACTGGGGTAGAGTTAGAGGTTGCAAAGTCATCCCCAGTGAAACATTCAGCCCACACTGGAAACTACTGGTAGCCATGACCAGCTATAATCAGTTGTCAGAAAACTCTGTGAGGTTAACAGAGACTAGGCTGAAGACCTGAAAGATTACTGGAGTGAAAGTACAAGAGTTAAAGGAAATAGTCATGGCTCTAGCACTCTAGCAAGAGGAAATAGAAAAATGGAAGAGTTTCAAAACAGCATGTGTAAGGAATATAAAAGAGATATGTGGCTGAGTCAAGTATGGAAATAAGGTATATAAGGAAGGCTGGTGGTGCAAAGCAGGAATCCAGGAAGTTATCTAAAAAAAAGGAATACAAGAAAAAATGGGAGATAGAAAAGACAGGTAAGGCAAATAATTTATACTGGCTGGTGAATAAAGAGGTAAACATATCAGTTGCACTAGCAAAGAGCAAGGCATCAGAGGCACTCTTACAGCTTCTGGAAAGTGACTCAGCAAACTGCACAAAAAACTCTATCAAGCTGAAGGTCAAAGACAGAGATAAAGAAGACTGACATCATCACCCTTCATAAAGGATGATAGTAACAACATCCAATCTGTAGTGTAGATCAGTGTGTATATTGAACCTAGTCAGCCAGTGTAGCAAGACAACATGTGCATATAAGTTACTGAGTATATGCGAGATCGGTGCCATTTAGTGTAGTCAGTCAGTGTGAATGTAAGCTTAAATATAGATGCCCATGTGTGTGTTAGAAGTAACAAGTCAGTCAGTAAGAATATGAAGTACGAAGTATATGTACAAGTTACAGCTCCTGATATATGTATGTATAATAAATTACTTGAACGCATACCCAGCCTCATTGTCTCATTTGAATACACAAGACATGTGACATGATGTCAGAATGGGATTCAAAGCTGAAGCACCTCGCAAGCCATGAGGCATACAGTTACAAGTAGAGTAATATTCAGGAGTCAACTCACAAACAGGTCAGTGGTTATTCAGTTACTTAAATTTGTTTCAAATGATTTTCAGTTGCCAAACATGTGGCATAGCATTCAGAGGGTTCAAAATAATTTCTGAGATGTGCAAAATGTCTGAGATAGTGGCATAATAGTTAAAGTGTTTGAAATAATCACCAAAGTGTATAAAATGTTCAAAAAGGCTAAAATGGCTGCATTTTTTCATAATGTCTGACTTTTTCACAGTAACTACGATTTTTTAAAGTGTCCGGTGTCCAGAGTGTTCAAGGCATTTGCAGTGTTAAAGTGAAGCATTTTTGGAGAAGTTGTTGGTTCTTGAGCAAAATTACAAGTACCTGGTCTATACTTATGTTTAAAAGAAATTTGTTGTTATGGCAGTGGGATTTTGCAGACCTGAACCGCTGGTGTTTGATAATAACATTGTTAAGAATTGGTGAGTGTTTGAGCAAGAATATGATATGTTCATACAGGCTGCATTTTAGATGCACGTACAAGAGCATTTATACTTCTCAATTTAGCTGGCTCAGAGGCCATTGAGTGGGACGTTCATTTGTGTATGCACCTACTGTGTATGTAGGGCAGGGGGAGAACCACCATACTGGCTGAAACAGGGGAAGATCCTTAGTGCTTAAAATGTAAATTTAGAGAAATGTGTAACACTCAAATGAATATTACAATACAAAGGCACACATTTTACATAAGAAATCAAAAGACTGGTGAAACTATTGCAGCATATATTGCCAACTTAAGAAATAAAGCAAAAACATGCAGATTTGGTGATCTACAAGATGAGTTGATAAAAGACAGTCTTGTATGTGGTGTTAATGATGCAGTGAGAAAGATTTTACTTCATGACAATGAATTAACACTGAGCAAAGCCATTGAGATTTGTCAAATACATGAGATTACAGAAAAGCATACAAATATGCTTACAAATGAGAAAAGCATGTTTGCAGTATCTGCTAGTGCGAACGTTGATAGTGTACAGCAGAAAGTTAAGATAAAAAAGAAATAATAAACCATGAAGTAGTGCTACACCCAACCTCATTGTTAACTGTTGCAATTGTAGAGGCAGTCAGGAACCTAAACAGGAAAATTGCTTAGCTTTGGGTCAACAATGTCACAAATGTAAAAAGCGGAATAATTTCAAAAGGCTTTGCAAGTCTAAAGTGTCACAAAAACTTATATTAAAAGAGGGCATCTGAAGAAGCAAGTGGATCAGATAGAGAGCTGTGAGAAAACTTTCTATGTTGATGGTGTCTCTGTGATTGATGAAACAATTAATACAGAAGATTATCAGTTGTCAGCAAAGAGTGAAATATTTTACACTGTACAAATTAATGGGAAACCTGTAGAGCTTAAAGTAGACACTGGATCTATGCTTGCTAAAAAAAAGCTGGTGAGAAACTTGATTCAGCAAAGTGTGCAAATCTAGCTGCTTATGGTGTTGAAGAGATTCAAACTGATAGTGCAATAGTTCTTTCATGCCATTTTGCTGAAAACAGCAATGGCTTGCAGTTTTATATAGTAAAAAGGCACGTGCAGTCACTGTTGAGCCTCAAATACAGTCTGAGAATGGGACTGATTTCATTTACTAAGGAGGTCCACCATATACATCTGAATAACAATGACATTTTTACACAGAATATTTTTAGTAAATATGCTGATATTTTCAAAGACGAGTCTGGTAAACTTCCAACCACATATTCCATGGAATTAAACCATGAAGTAAGCCCAGCTGTCAAACCAGCATGGAAGATTCCAATAGCATTGCAGAGTTAAGTAAAAGCAGAACTAGACAAAATAGTGAATTTAGGTGTCCTTACTGCAGTAGAAGAACCGACTGAATGTTTATCCTCAATGGTCGTAGCTCATAAGAAAAGCTTAGATGATATTTGAATATGTATTGATCCATGAGACATAAACAAAGCACTTAAATGTACTCATCATCCAATGTGTACAGTAGAAGAGGTAGCCACTCATGCCAAATTCCACTGTTTTTTCAATCTTAGATGGAAGAAAGCTCCTTTTGGCAAAATTTGCCGGATCACAAATCTTCATTGTTAACCACATTCATTACATCATTTGGTAAATACAGATTTTTAAGAATGCCATTTGGAATGAATTCTGACAGTGAGGTAGTTCAACATGCCATGGAACACATTTTTCTTGTTATCTGTGTGCTATTATAGTAGATGGCATTATTGTTGGGGGCAATGGTGAAGGCGGACACAGTAGAAATCTCAGGAAAGTTCTAGACAATGCA
Source organism: Protopterus annectens (assembly GCF_019279795.1). NCBI lineage: Eukaryota > Metazoa > Chordata > Ceratodontiformes > Protopteridae > Protopterus > Protopterus annectens. The sequence continues at coordinate 877,016,995 of NC_056741.1, forward strand.
CATGAAGTAAATCTTAAACTGAATCCTCAGAAATGTAAATTCAAGCTGAATGAAGTTACTTATATGGGACATTTGTTTACAAGTTTTGGCTTACAACCATATCTGTCTAAGTAAACAGCAGTTGTTGAAATGCCAGTTCCAGAGAATGTCACAGCTTTACAACATTTTCTAGGTATAGTCAACTATTTAGGAAAGTTCGTCCCAGACTTGAGTGAGCTTTCTGCACAATTATGTGCTGACACACAAAAATGTAAACTGGTCCTGGTTGGAACAACACCAAAGAGCATATAAAACTCTAAAGAAGAAAATTGCCAGTCCACCCACATTGTGATTTTATGATGTTCACAAACTTGTAACTCTTTCTTGTGATGCTTCAAGGTATGGCCTTGGCACAGCATGTCTTCAAGAAGGCATACTAGTAGCCGATGTATCAAGACCTTTAACTCAAACAGAGATGAATTATGCACAAATAGAAAAAGAACTTTTGGCAGTAGTGTTTGCATGTTCGAAGTTCAGTGATTATATTTATGGCAGACCTATCAAAATAGAGACTGATCACCAAATACTGGTGACATTTTTGAAAAAGCCATTGTATACCACCCCAGCATGATTCCAACACATGATGTTAAAACTGCAAAAGTACAATTTTAATATCATTTACAAAAGGTAAATACTTGTACCTTACTGATGCTTTGTCACGCACAGACAGACAAATGACAGAGCAGCATGAAAATTAAACAGCAGACTTTGAAGTTATGGAAGTCAGACATTTTTAATCAGCATGGCTTGATGAACTAAAGAATCACACAGCTTCAGACCCAATTCTCCAGAAGCTGAAAAATGTTATCAGTCAAGGATGGCCAACATGACAAACCAGTTTATCACTTGACATTTAGCAGTATTTTCCTTACAGAGATGAACTCATTATGGAAGATGGACTCATCATGAAAGGTCCAAAAGTGATAATTCCTAAAGCATTATAACAGGAATATATCAAACTTTTGCATTGTGGTCACCTAGGTACTGCTTCAACCAAAAGAAGGGTAATAAGCATAGTATTTTTGCCTTCTATGCCCAAATATATAGAGAAGGAAACTCTAGTGTGTTCAATTTACAACAACACCAAACCGCATCAACAAAAAGAACTGCTTCAGCGACACCAAATTCCTGAATTACCATGGTCAACGGTTATTGTAGATATTTTCGAATGGAATGGTCAACATTACTTCGCGTTAGTCGACTCTTATTCAAACTGGTTTGAAATTGACCTACGTCTGACATCCAGCACAGTGATTACAAAATTGAAGAGGCATTTTTCTATCCATGGTAGTCCGCACAGTCATGTCTGACAATGGTGCACAGTTTACTAGTTAGCAGTTCAAGAAATTTGCTGATTCTTGGGACTTTGTTCATATTACCAGTAGTTTTGAGTATCCACAAGCCAATGGTTTAACTGAACGTGCACTTCAGAGTGCAAAGCACTTGTTGGAGAAATCCAAAAGAGATGGTACCGATGTTTTCCTTAACTTACTCTATCTCAGAAACATTCCTCGAGACAAATTGCTTGGTTCACCTGCTCAAAGACTGACGTCCAGACAGACATGAACAACTCTTCCAATCAGTAAACAACTGTTAGTACTAAACGCAAAGAACAATAGAGTGGTCAAGGCTCAACTTTCAAGAAAACATCAGTCATAAAAGTTGTACTATGATAAAACCAGTAAATCCCTTTGACCATTGTTACAAGGAGAAGTTGTGAAAATGTAAACATTCAAAGGTTATGATCATGTAGGAATCATGAAGGACATTTGTGAGGAACCAAGATCTTACATCATTCAATCTGAAGGAATGGATTACAGAAGGAATTGTAGATGTGTTACATGTCTCAGAACCAGTGCCACAGTAGATTGCCTGTGCCAGTGACTGATTTCTAGTGACTCAACTGTTGGAATTCAAAAGACAGTGTGCTTTCTTCAAACAACTCTGATGTAAACCAAGATGTTCCAGTATTGAAGGAATCCCCAGAGACTGTCCCTGTTGCTAAACCCAATCAGAATTTCTATGTAATAATATTGGGTAGAATTTGCAAACCCAATCCTAAATACACAGCGACTTGGACTTGAAATCAGTTATGTTTTGGTGAAATATTGAAATGATGTCTAGCTCTTAAATATACCTTTGTTCTTGTATTTTGCAATGTTGAACAAAATTAAAGAGGGAGGATGTAGATCCATGTGTATATTGATCCTAGTCAGCCACTGTAACTAGAAAGCACATGCATATAAGTTACTGAGCACGTGCGAGATCAGTGCCATTTTGTGTAGTCAGTTAGTGTGTAAGCTTGAATGGAGGCACATGTGTGTGTGTTAGAGGTAACAAGTCAATCAATAAGCATATGAAGTACGAAGTATATGTGCAAGTTACAGCTCCTGATGTATGTATACTAAATGACTTGAATGCATACCCAGCCTCAGTGTTTCATTTGAATACAAGAGACATGTGACATGTAGGACATCAAAGGCGGATGGAATAAAGTACTTCCAGTGGCTTCTGAATGAAGAAAATGCCACAGAAGCTGTACTGCCCCACTTATGGCCTAGAAGGAAACAGGTAAAAACATGCTAGAAGAAGTAAGAACAGTGCTAAAGAAAATGAAGTCAGGCAAAGGAGCAGGCTCAGATGAGGTCACGGTAGGTATGATTAAGATGTTAGATCAGTTAAGGACTAAGAGGGTACTCATAGCAATATGGAGAGAAAGGCATATCCCTGGTGACTGGAGAATAAGCATTCCAGTACCAATGCACAAGAGCAAAGGGGACATTCATAACTGTGGGCACTACAGCATATCAAACTCTTGCATGGAGGGGGTGATTGATAAATGAACAGAGAGAGTATAAGAGAGTTAGATGGGAGATGAGCGGTTTGAATTCAGATCAGGATGCAGCACAACCAACTCGATGTTTTCAGTGAAACAGATTGTAAATAAGAAGCTAGAGATGGGGAAAGAATCCAACTGGGCATTCCTAGACTTCCAGAAAGCATATGATAAAGTTCCAAGAAAGTTGATTTGGGCAGTCTGAAATGTCCCAGAATTACTGGCAGAATTAGTGCAGGTTATGTACAGGGACCCAATGGCACAAGTACAAGTAGTGCTAAGACTCACAGAGAGGATCCCAGTGGGAGTCGGTGTGCATCAGGGTTCAGCACTGAGCCCACTGCTGTTCAGCCTGGTGATGGACTACATTAGTAAACAGATTGGAGGAGACAGTTCAGCAAGGCCACTGTATGTAGACAATGCGGCATTACAAGCAGACACTGACATAGCATCAAATGGGGAGTCAAAAGAAGTTGAAAATTGAAATAGATGAGAAAGTAGTAGAACAGGATAACAGCTTCAGTGAGAAGTGAAGTCTGAATAAGGAACACAAACCTAGAATCAGAAAAGCTATATTTGGTAGACTACTTCTGCATTGTTTGAGATTCATTAGAATATTTTGTGGACGTCAGGCTGGAACTGTAAGAATTTGTTCTGCCCACACTCACTCTAACATATAGATACTAGCTCCATAATCATATAACCATGGCAACAGAGCAATCATCACTGTAATAGCATAGCCAACCAAAGAAGTTCGACTATAGTGCAAATCAAAAGAAGAAACAGCCGATTGATTGTGATGTACAAAACAGAAGTTGATGAGTCAGCATTCAGTACTGCGTCTATATATCAAACACACACGCACACACACACACATACTATGTATTTATATTATTGGGTCTGTGTCATTTGATTGAATTTTCATTTGACTGAATTCTAAAAAGTCAAACTCATTTGACTGAAAACTCATTTGACAGAAAACCTTCTCTTCAACAAATAAACTATAATAAATGTTTCTGCTGCACATACCCCACACTCCTTACTTATATATACTAACACCTCAGTCGCACAACCATGGAAAAAATATAAAAACATTGTAATCTACACATACTCTGCAAGTCTCTCTTCCTTAACAACTCCTATGATAAGTGAGCGCTTAATATAGTCTTTAACACTTTATTGTGTATTGAGTTTCAGCCAAATGGGATCAACCATTTGGGATTCAATCAAATGACATAGACCTATATCTATATCTATATCAATCTGTGTGTGTGAGCTTGTGTCATATATGTCCTGCATAGGAGCAAGACACCTAGAAACCAAATGTTCCCTATAGAACCACCTCTGAAACTGTACCAGTAACTCAGTGAGTGTAGAGCAACTACACTGAGCATTTTGTAGCATGGAGCAGCTAGTCTGTGCATTGAGGAGCACTGCCCCATTTAATTTATTATTACCTAGCCTAGTCTAGTCTCTAGTACCAATAGCACCCTTAGTCAGCCCATTATTAACCCATCATGCACTACAACCTTGTAGCTGACATCATGGATATGCACTTTCCTAGATTCTGCTAAGCCAGTTTGGTGGATATGAGAATATTGAGATAATGTAACAACAGTCGAATATTTCCTAACAACCCAGTCACCATACACGCTGTTCCCTTTGGCAATAAAACGTATACACTGTTTCAAAAACGTAATATTCAGGATATGGATCACAAAGTAGACATTGATTGCATTTTCCACAGGGCATATGTTCCTATATTAATTCAGATACCACATTTATACACCCCACAACAGGTCGGACATATAACTTCTATACCAATACCAACTGTGAAAGTAGAAATGTTGTCTATGTAGCAACCTGTAACTTATGTCCTGCCTACTATATTGGGAAGACAAACCGTACCTTAAAAGAACGCATAAGGGAACATTGTTACCAGATTAGGATAGGTTCAGATGTGAATGCTTTAGCTAGGCATTGTAAAACAGTAGGGCAAGACCATACGTTTAGTTTTTTTGTCCTTCAAGGACTCACACAGGGTTTTAGAGGAGGTGACCTTGTCAACCGTACATTGGAATGTGAGACCAGGTGGATCATCAGATGGCGTGCAGATGAACCCCCTGGTCTCAATGACAAGATACAGATTAAACCTTTCCTTAAAAGCAGGAGAATACGCAGACACAAGTGACTGTGTAACTGCTTTTAAATAAACACTTCACTATTTTTACATGTATTATAATTATTGAGATATTGATATCAAGTTATAGGGAGATCACTTTTATTCACAGAATATAATATTTATGTGTAGTTCCCCTAAGCTAACTGGGTCTGTAAACATATCGTTTATATAATAAGTACTCACTTTTTATTTTTTACAGTTTTCATTGTATATGTTTAATCACCAATATAGGATATTAATTTCTATGACATTGTATCAAATATCATAAGCATAAGAATGAATTTTTTATATGTGAAGTTTTAAACAGTTTTAATATATGACTTTTCACTATGTACTCGTACGATGTTAGTGAGTGACGTATGTAGCACTTTAAATTGTAAAGCACATTGTTTGCTGACTCTGTAACCAATTAGAATTCAAGAGAGTTCTTTTAAAGAGCTTGAATTTTTATGTAACGTTATTAAAGTCTGAAGAAGCCTGTTGGCGAAAGCGCTCACTTTGTTTCATGATTAAAGACTTATCATATACCTTGAAGTCTACGTTGTGATCCATATCCTGAATATTACGTTTTTGAAACAGTGTATACGTTTTATTGCCAAAGGGAACAGCGTGTATGGTGACTGAGCTATTTACTTTCATATTTATTACGCTGGTTCCTGCCTCCGCTGGTGTGCTACTCTGCATTTGGATTATTTTTATTTCCTAACAACCATTTAATCCTTAAAGAAACAAGTACAGTATGCAAGAGATATATATACCCACAATGTCTCTGGATGCAAAACTCTCATGTACAAATACTCATAACAATCTGGTCATCAGAAACGCACACGCTACACTCAACACACGTAGTATGTACCCCACACATAGATCTACTTATGCTGAGGCACTAAATGCAATCTTCCCAAACACCAAAGACCTCCCACTCATTCCATCTGCAAAAATTATCTTCAGGAAATCCAAAAAACACTCAACAGAAACAACACCTAACACTGCATTTACAGCCACACCCAGTGAATTATCACCTACCAAACCCTTAAAGTAAGTCAATACACTACCCAGAACTCTAGTAACAGGGGACTCCATTGTACGACATACTGATGCCCCACTCACCAGGCTGAACAAGGAGAAAGTAATGGTCAGAGACCAGTATCCACCAAGCTATCCATACACTCAAGTCATTACACCACATGGACTAGTAGTATTCAGAAATAGTCCACGTATGTGTTAATGACCTGAGATGCACCTCCCTAGACATATGAAGAGAGGCATTATGGAGCTCCTGGGCTATTTGTCACAGGCTGGCATGTGCCTAGCACTGAGCAGCATTCTACCTTCGCCAAGGATGATTCCACAGTGTGAACAGAAGATGATTGACTTTAATAATTAGCTTAGTTTTTGGTGTCTTTCGAGGGGAATAAAATATTTATCAGCATGGGAGGGCATGGTTAACAAACCACATTGCCAAAGATGGTCTGCACCTGTCCCCCCTACACTTTTGAATATTGGCAAAAACATTGTCCTCCCCCAGAGCTTTTTTAGGCAATGACAAATCGACAAACCTTCCAACATAGCAAAATCTGCCCAAGGAGATCTAAAGGTTTTACAGCTAAATGCCAGGAATCTAAACAAGAAGCTCCACTCCCTCCAAGATGTTCTCATCTTGGAGAATGTGAACATCTGTGCAGTTACCGAAACATGGTTTATATTTGCAGAGAGCTCATTTAGAACAGCAGATGCACAGACAGGGACTAAAGGTGGAGGTGAATCAATCTATACCAGTAACAACCATACATCTAGGTTGGTTAAAAAGGATGACACATTGGAGTTCTTACATGTCAGATTACCATAGACAAAGTCCCATACCAACTGTAGAAATCTAGAGGTCACCCTCCATGTCCCATGAAACCCATAGCTCAGACATACCTATTGGAGACACTCACCATTCAAAAAAGTACCATACTCATGAGGGACTTTAATTATCCCTCTATAAACTGGGAATCTTACACAACCCCAAATTTGCAGGTGCAGAGATTCATAGACACAAACACCCTGAACCAGTTAGTGCAAACACCTACTAAAGATACAAACATATTGGACAATGACACTCACAGATATGGGAGAAAGCTGCACCCCTCACCCCCACCCACCCGATAAGGTCAGACCACAAAGCAGTTTCCTTTGAAATAAGAATGAATACTGTAACCCATGCAAACCCTGTAACAGTTAGAAAGTGCCCTAAGGCAAACTACATTTTATTAAATGATAACCCGTCAACATTTAATCCTCTGTATACACAGATAGCACAGCAGCCTGTGCAGAATTATTCACAGAAGCTCTGTACAAACATCAATGATTGCATATAGGCTTCTGTGCCTATCAGAAGTAAGCCCAAAACTAACTAAAAAGAAACCCATCCTGGTGGAATCCAAAATTAAACAGGTTGTAAAAAAAAAATTTGTAACTAAAATTAGGAACTGCAACACCAAAAAGATGAAAACTCTCTTTCAAACTGAA